>NW_028320019.1:0-50000 GCF_062004578.1 Staurois parvus | reverse complement strand
TCCTGAACGCAAGTTTGGTGCATTCAAAAAAAGACTGTAAACTCAACTACCTGTAAACGTCTGTAAAGGATGACGTGTACACGGACACATTAGAAAACATTAGGGAGGGTTCAGGGGCTGCTGAAAAAACGCAGAAAAGCTCCTGAACGTCCGTTCATCAGCTGCAGTGTACATGAGCCCTAAAACAAAAAAACAAAGACTTTAGCAGGCCATAGACGGGTTGAAAACCGGCCATTTAAAAAAAAATAAAATAAATCGGTGATTTAATCGGCCGATGTTACCACCAACGGTAAAAAAAATCAGCCGATTTTCGTCCCGTCTACGGCCGGCATTTTTAATTCTATCACTTGCAGAGAGCTCCGCTATTATATTTGACATGAATAAAGTCTTGCGGTTGCAACAATGTATCCATTTAGGATACAGATGTTTTTATTCGGATACAAATAGATACAATGTTGCAACCGCAAGACTTTTCATATAAAACATAATAGCGGACTGGAAATCTTCTTTTGCTTCCTCTTCTTTCTTCTTCTTCTTCTTTTTCCTTTCTTCTTCTTCTTTTTCCTTTCTTCTTCTTCTTCTTTTTCCTTTCTTCTTCTTCTTCTTTTTCCTTTCTTCTTCTTCTTCTTTTTCCTTTCTTCTTCTTCTTCTTTTTCCTTTCTTCTTCTTCTTCTTTTTCCTTTCTTCTTCTTCTTCTTTTTCCTTTCTTCTTCTTCTTCTTTTTCCTTTCTTCTTCTTCTTCTTTTTCCTTTCTTCTTCTTCTTCTTTTTCCTTTCTTCTTCTTCTTCTTTTTCCTTTCTTCTTCTTCCTTTTTCTTCTTCCTTTTTTCTTCTTCTTCTTCTTTTTCCCTTCTTTTTCCCTTCTTTTTCCCTTCTTTTTCCCTTCTTTTTCCCTTCTTCTTCCTTTCTTCTTTTTCTTCTTCTTCTTCCTTTCTTCTTCCTTTCTTCTTTTTCCTTTCTTCTTCTTCTTCTTTTTCCTTTCTTCTTCTTCTTTTTCCTTTCTTCTTCTTCTTCTTTTTCCTTTCTTCTTCTTCTTCTTTTTCCTTTCTTCTTCTTCTTCTTTTTCCTTTCTTCTTCTTCTTCTTTTTTCCTTTCTTCTTCTTCTTCTTTTTCCTTTCTTCTTCTTCTTCTTTTTCCTTTCTTCTTCTTCTTCTTTTTCCTTTCTTCCTCTTCCTTTTCCTTTCTTCCTCTTCCTTTTTTCTTCTTCTTCCTTTTTTCTTCTTCTTCCTTTTTTCTTCTTCTTCCTTTTTTCTTCTTCTTCCTTTTTTCTTCTTCTTCCTTTTTTCTTCTTCTTCCTTTTTTCTTCTTCTTCCTTTTTTCTTCTTCTTCTTCTTTTTCCCTTCTTTTTCCCTTCTTCTTCCTTTCTTCTTTTTCTTCTTCTTCTTCCTTTCTTCTTTTTCTTCTTCTTCTTCCTTTCTTCTTCCTCTTCCTTTCTTCTTTTTCTTCTTCTTCTTCCTTTCTTCTTCTTCTTCCTTTCTTCTTTTTCTTCTTCTTCTTCTTCCTTTCTTCTTCTTCTTCCTTTCTTCTTCTTCTTCTTCTTCTTCCTTTCTTCTTCTTCTTCTTCCTTTCTTCTTCTTCTTCTTCCTTTCTTCTTCTTCTTCCTCTTCCTTTCTTCTTCTTCTTCCTTTCTTCTTCTTCTTCTTCTTCTTCTTCTTCTTCTTCTTCTTCTTCTTCTTCTTCTTCCTTTCTTCTTCTTCTTCTTCTTCTTCTTCTTCTTCTTCTTCTTCTTCTTCTTCCTTTCTTCTTCTTCTTCTTCTTCCTTTCTTCTTCTTCTTCTTCTTCTTCCTTTCTTCTTCTTCTTCTTCCTCTTCCTTTCTTCTTCTTCTTCCTCTTCCTTTCTTCTTCTTCTTCCTTTCTTCTTCTTCTTCTTCCTTTCTTCTTCCTCTTCTTCTTCTTCTTTTTCTTCCTTCTTCTTCCTTCTTTTTCTTCCTTCTTCTTCCTTCTTTTTCTTCCTTCTTCCTTCTTTTTCTTCCTTCTTCCTTCTTTTTCTTCCTTCTTCCTTCTTTTTCTTCCTTCTTCTTCCTTCTTTTTCTTCCTTCTTCTTCCTTCTTTTTCTTCCTTCTTCTTCCTTCTTTTTCTTCCTTCTTCTTCCTTCTTTTTCTTCCTTCTTCTTCCTTCTTTTTCTTCCTTCTTCTTCCTTCTTTTTCTTCCTTCTTCTTCCTTCTTTTTCTTCCTTCTTCTTCCTTCTTTTTCTTCCTTCTTCTTCCTTCTTTCCTCTTCCTTCTTCTTCCTTCTTTCCTCTTCCTTCTTCCTTCTTTCTTCTTCCTTCTTCCTTCTTCTTCTTCCAGGTCACAGATTTTTTGATCGGTAAAACGATCGGCCGATTTGCCCATCATTGCCGGGAAAATCGGCCAATTTTCAAAATCGGCCGCAAATTTTCCAACTTTACCGATAAAAGAAAATGTGCCAAAACCCCAAAAAATGGCTGACCAATTACCCCACTAACTGTGCAAAAAACGTTTTTTTTTCAGCCAAAAAATTGGCCGATTTTTTTACCCATCTATGGCCTGCATTTGCTTTCCTCCCGTTCCTCAGGACAGATCTTTTCCCTGTCCATCCCGTGAGCTCGCAATTCTCTATATTGTCGCTTTCCAGTAAAACAATTTTTTTTCTTTCTTTTAAATGGATATGTAATCCCTGGTTAATAACTATCATTTCCCCCCCCCCCCTCCAAACCCACCGGCACAGGTGAAGGGGGGGCGTCCGCCCCGGGCCCCGGCGCCCCCTGGCGGCTTTTTGAATTTCTCTCCTGCCTTTTGGAAGCGGCGGGATTACCTGACTGATTGTTCCATCCTAAAAAAAAAAAAAAAAGCCATAATGTAATCTCAGACCTAATACTCCAACAACCCTCCGCTAATTAAAACCGCAATTATATTTTTTACTCAAACAAAACGACTTAATAAACATTATCGCAAACTGTTTACCCTTCCCCAAAAAACAATTTATGCTCACTAATACAATTTCCCATTAAAACGGCTGCCAGGTAAATTAAAAAGTCTCGAAATAGTAAGTAAGTGGGAAATTAATTCAACAGTTTAATCTGCAGCTAATAACAGTCGCCGTCTCAAAAAAAGATTGCTACAGTGGGGAGTTAATTAACAGCTTATTCCCTATTTGATAAGACTAATCCACTCTGATTCCGGCTTCATTTTACCTCCATGTAATATAAAACCACAAGCTGTTCCTGGGCTGCGTTCGCATTCCTTCTTGTCCTGTGGCCATGCGAGCCGTAAAAATTCCACCGCCAAGCCGGGCATTACCAGGAGCCCGCCGCAGAGCTCCCATTAAAATTGATGCAACCAATACAGTCCTGTAATGACGCCGGGCTGCGGTGATTCCTCGGGGGCTGGACTGTGTGATTAGGCCGGAAATTAAAGGTGTAACAATCATTTGTATCTTTTTAAAGGAAATGTGTGGTACTTATCATTTATTTCTAAAAAAAAAAACAAAACAAAAATACAACTTCCAGTTTATACCTTCTGGTATTAGGCAGATACAGTGGGGATGGAAAGTTTGGGCACCCCAGCTAAAAATTTGTATTAATGTGCATAAAGAAGCCGAGGAAAGATGGAAAAATCTCCAAAAGGCATCAAATTACAGATTAGACATTCTTATAATATGTCAACAAAAGTTAGATTTTATTTCCATCATTTACACTTTCAAAATAACAGAAAGCAAAAAAAAATGGCGTCTGCAAAAGTTTGGGCACCCTGCAGAATTTATAGCATGCACTGCCCCCTTTGGCAAGCTGAGACCTGCCAGTGTCATGGATTGTTCTCAATCATAGTCTGGGAAGACCAGGTGATGTCAATCTCAAAGGTTTTAAATGCCCAGACTCATCTGACCTTGCCCCAACAATCAGCACCATGGGTTCTTCTAAGCAGTTGTCTAGAAAACTGAAACTGAAAATAGTTGACGCTCACAAAGCTGGAGAAGGCTATAAGAAGATAGCAAAGCGTTTTCAGATGTCAATATCCTGTGTTCGGAATGTAATTAAGAAATGGCAGTCATCAGGAACAGTGGAAGTTAAAGCAAGATCTGGAAGACCAAGAAAAATATCAGACAGAACAGCTCGCAGGATTGTGAGAAAACAATTCAAAACCCACGTTTGACTGCACGATCCCTCCAGAAAGATCTGGCAGACACTGGAGTTGTGGTCACTATTCCACTATAAAGAGATACTTGTACAAATATGGTCTTCATGGAAGAGTCATCAGAAGAAAACCTCTTCTACGTCCTCACCACAAAAATCATCGTCTGAACTTTGCAAATGAACATATAGACAAGCCTGATGCATTTTGGAAACAAGTTCTGTGGACCGATGAGGTTAAAATTGAACTTTTTGGCCGGAATGAGCAAAGGTACGTTTGGAGAAGAAGGGGCACAGAATTGAATGAAAAGAACCTCTGTCCAACTGTGAAGCATGGGGTTGGATCAATCATGCTTTGGGGTTGTGTTGCAGCCAGTGGCACAGGGAACATCTCATGAGTAGAAGGAAAAATGGATTCAATAAAATTTTAGCAAATTTTGGATGGTAACTTGATGCCATCTGTGAAAAAGCTGAAGTTAAAGAGAGGATGGCTTCTACAAATGGATAATGATCCTAAACACACCTCGAAATCCACGGGGGATTACATCAAGAGGCGTAAACTGAAGGTTTTGCCATGGCCTTCACAATCTCCTGACCTCAACATCATTGAAAATCTATGGACAGACCTTAAAAGAGCCGTGCGTGACAGACAGCCCAGAAATCTCAAAGAACTGGAAGACTTTTGTAAGGAAGAATGGGCAAAGATACCTCAAACAAGAATTGAAAGACTCTTGGCTGGCTACAAAAAGCGTTTACAAGCTGTGATACTTGCCAAAGGGGGCAGTACAAGATATTAACTCTGCAGGGGGCCCAAACTTTTGCAGACGCCATTTTTTTGTTTTCTGTTATTTTGAAAGTGTAAATGATGGAAATAAAATCTAACTTTTGTTGACATATTATAAGAATGTCTAATCTGTAATTTGATGCCTTTTGGAGATTTTTCCATCTTTCCTTGGCTTCTTTATGCACATTAATACAAATTTTTAGCTGGGGTGCCCAAACTTTCGATCCCCACTGTATATTTCATATGAATATTTTACAGTTCCAGTAGGGTGGTTCTTTTTTCACATTATTAACCAGGTTTTTCTTAGCTGCTTTGCTGCATAAACAACAACAATAAAACACTTGTTTACAAAATGTATATGTTCAGGCTGAGGTTTGCCCGTACAACAAAGGAGCCAGAATTTCCATTTAGAGAGAGACGGCCTGAAAGGAAACAGCTTCTGTTGCATTCCACATTTAGAACACCCAGCATTGCCGCAAATAGGGTGCAACTTACACAATTTTGAACTGTCAAATCGCATTGGTGTGAACCAAAGCTAAATGATACTAAAGTTGGTGTTTTTTTTTTTTTAAGCACTTCCCATTGGCTGCACGCATATAGGTGGAGTCTCGGCGGGTAGCCTTTACCACCGAGAGGCCACTTATATGCAGTCCTAGATAAACACATTACTGTGCGCAATCCATGCGCACCTCCCGGCATAGTAGCCTCCGGTGGGTACCGGAAAGCTCCCGATCCATACTTGCGATCAGGAGCTTTCTGATCATGTGATCGCTGCCCGTTACAGCAGTCACATAATCGGAATGCCCACCTCCAACCTCTTAAAGGGCCAGGCAGGAACGGGTAATAAAATAAAGGCTCCTTCCTCCTTCAGGTGCCTCACGCAGCAAGCTGGGTGCTAGGGAGACCACCAATGTGTGCCCGGTCACAAGCCCGACTCTGTGCATCTATAGACACACAAGACATCGGTAAGCCACGCCCACGCTCCCTCAAATGAGTTAACAACAAAAGAAGCCTATGGCTCCGCTGCCCTCAGTTTCTCCTATGAGTGGAGCGGTGCTGAAGCATGAGACCATGCTGCAGAGGTGACATGGAGCCAGGTGTTTAGGGATGGGGGGGTGGTAATTCAATGAAGACTTACCATCTTATTGGGAATTAACAGTTCACAAAATAGTCTTCACTTCTGTTATGTAGCCTCTGACCTGTATATCTGCAGTGTGAGATCATCTAAGGGACTGCCACCTCGGACTGCTGGTCTCGCCAAATTTGGAGTAAGATTTGGTGATGCCACTGCTATGCTGTTCACTGTTCTTGCTGGAGGGGAAGCTGTCCCTGATGACCTGCTGTGCAAGGATCTCCCTGCATCAGCTCCATCCATTCTTTTTTGTGCTGAAGACTGCGCTGGACTGACTGGATTAGTGATTGGTCGTAGGTGGGTGGTTGCGTGGGTAGGTAGGGAGATGCCCAATGGTGGATACTGGCGGTAGACTCTTAGGGTGTGGGCTGCTGCCTTTCTGGTACGGCCTTAAGGTCGTCTCCTCACGTAGACTTGGAATAATAGAAAAGGAGCAACCGATGTCCAGAAAAATGCACTTTTGATGGTAGATTAGGAGGCATTTATCGAGAGTAACGACGAGTAAATCACTCCAGCGTGTTTCAGGAGAGACGACTCTCCCTTCTTCCAGGCTGTTGCTGCATGCTATTAAATGGGAAAAATTCCCACGCCGGTTATATATTTTTCAGGTTTCGGAGGAAAAGCTGACAGAATGACCACTGTCATTCCAGGGGAAGCAATCTTCCATCCATTCTTTGATACCTCTACCTCCAGTCGTTGGGGGGGGGGGGGCAGCTCTGACATGAGGAGACAGTCCTGCTCTTTTACCAAGATGGACACCTGCACTCAAAGACAGCAGAACAAGGCATAGCAAGTGCGTAATGGGGGAAATGATCAACTGCAGGGACACCACAGGAGATACTAGGGACTGTTCCACTCTGTTGACTTTAAAATATGTTCCAGTCTTCAGTCCTCCTCCAGTGTTCATGATCAGATGCCCCCTGTACCCTAATTTTCCTACTCATAGCAAAGAGGAAGGACCTTTCCTCTTCAGTAGTTCTCTTCTTGGTTCACCATGTTGGATATTCATAGATGACCTGTTACGCAGCATTGCACTGCATAGGGATGAGTTGGAGGAAGTAGAAATTCAAATGTTAGTTGGAGGCGGGATAAGTTTCCCAGAAGAGATGTGTTTTCCGGAATCGACTAAAGGTGGGCAGAGTAGGAGATAGCCAGACAGACCAAGATAGGGAGTTCCAGAGGATGGGAGAGGCTCTGGAGAGGTCCTAAAGGTGAACATGGGAAGAGTTGATGAGGGAGCTAGAGAGGTCTCGAGAAGAACACAGAGGATGGTTTTGGTGATATTTTGAGAAAAGGTTTGTGATGTAGCTCTAGACAGAGTTGTGGAGAAGTCTTGGGGGCAAGCAAGGGCAGTAAGCAGAGGAGGTCTTGGGTGGAACAGAGTGGACAGTTTGGATGATATCTTGGGACAGGGTTTTTGATATAGTCCAGGGAAGAGCTTTGGAGATCTCCTAGGTTTGAGCATGGAAGGAGGTGATGAGGGAGCTAGAGATGTAGCTTGGGGCAGAGTTGTGGAGAAGTCCTGGAGGCTAGCATAGGAGGATGTGACAAGGGAGTTGGAAAGGAAGAGGTTTTGGGAGGAGCAGAGAGGACAGTTTGGATGATATTTTGGGACAGGTTTGGTGATGTAGTTCAGGGAAGAGATGTGGAAATTTCCAGGGGAGGGAGTGGAAGAAGGTGATGAGGGAGCTAGAAAGCAGGAGGTCTTGGGAAGAGTGGAGAGGACAATTTGATTGATATTTTGAGACAAGGTTGCTGATGCAGCTCAGAGGAGAGTTGTGGAGAAGTCCTAGAGGTGAGCATGGGAGGAGATGAGGATGGAGTTAGAAAAGAAGAGGTCGTGGAAGGTGCATAGAAGACAGTTTGGGTCATATATTGAGACTAGGTTGGTGCTGTAGCTCAGAATAGAGTTGTGGAGAAGTTCTGTAGGCAAGCATGGGAGGTGATGAGGAAGCTGGAGAAGAGCTGGTCTTGAGAGGAGCAGACTGGACAGTTTGGATGGTATTTTGGGACAGGGTTGGTGATGTAGCTGGGAGGAGTCTTCTGGAGATCTCCTGGGGGAAAGTTTGGAAACAGGCGATGAGGGTTAACGAAAGCAGAAGATCTTGGAGGGAGCAGAGAGGACAGTTTGGATGATATTTTGAGCTGTGTTCGGTGATGCAGCTTGGGGAAGAGTTAGCTCTGGGAAGAGTTGTAGAGAAGTCCTGCTGGGAAGTAGGGGAGGAGGTGATGATGGCGTTAGAAAGGAAGAGGTTTTGGGAGGAGCAGAGAGGACCATTTGGATGATATCTTGGGACAGGTTTTGGTGATGTAGTTTGGTGAAGAGTTGTGGAAATTTCCTGGGGGAGAGAGTGGAAGAAGGTGATGAGGGAGCTAGAAAGCAGGAGGTCTTGGGAAGAGTGGAGAGGACACTGAATGATGTTTTGAGACAAGGATGCTGATGTAGTTTAGGGCAGAGTTGTGTAGAAGTCCTAGAGGTGAGCATGGGAGAAGATGAGGTGGGAGTTGGAAAAGATGGTATTTTGGGACAGGGTTGGTGATGCAGCTGGGATCACAGGTTCTGGAGATCTCCTGGGGCAAGTTTTGAAACAGGCGATGAGGGTTAACAAAAGCAGGAGATATTGGAGGGAGCAGGGAGGACAGTTTGGATGATATTTTGAGATGTGTTTGGTGATGTAGCTCGGGAAAGAGTTGTAGAGAAGTCCTGGTGGCAAGCAGGGGAGGAGGTGATGAGGACGTTAGAAAGGAAGAGGTCTTGGAAGGAACAGAGAGGAAAGTATGGGCGATATTTTGAGATGAGGTTGATCATGTAGCTCTGGGAAGAGCTGTGGGCGATTTTTTGGTTGGTATTTTTTATTTTAATTGTTGGGTGACTGGAAGCCAGTGGAGGATACTGAGTGGTTGGTAAGGTGGATGAATCTGGCAGAAGCATTTCTGATAAGACTGAAAGGGCGATGGTCTGTGAAGAGGTAGGCCAATGAGAAGGGGTTTGCAGTAGGCCAACGAGAAGGGGTTTGCAGTAGGCCAACGAGAAGGGGTTTGCAGTAGGCCAACGAGAAGGGTTTGCAGTAGGCCAACGAGAAGGGGGACGCAGTAAGCCAACGAGAAGGGGGTCGCAGTAGTCAAGATGCAAGATGACAAAGGAGAGGGTGAGTACTTTATGGTATCATTCGTTAAGTAGGGACAGATTTTGGAAATGTTAAGTAGGTGAAGGCAGCAAGATTAGGATGGTGATCAGATAATGACTCCACGACTCGCTGAGATCTTCATCTCAGTAGGCCAACGAGAAGGGGGTCTCAGTAGTCCAACGAGAAGGGGGTCTCAGTAGGCCAACAAGAAGGGGGTCTCAGTAGGCCAACGGGAAGGGGTCTCAGTAGGCCAACGGGAAGGGGGTCTCAGTAGGCCAACGGGAAGGGGGTCGCAGTAGGCCAACGAGAAGGGGGTCTCAGTAGGCCAACGAGAAGGGGGTCTCAGTAGGCCAACGAGAAGGGGGTCTCAGTAGGCCAACGAGAAGGGGGTCTCAGTAGGCCAACGAGAAGGGGTCTCAGTAGGCCAACGAGAAGGGGGTCTCAGTAGGCCAACGAGAAGGGGGTCTCAGTAGGCCAACGAGAAGGGGGTCTCAGTAGGCCAACGAGAAGGGGGTCTCAGTAGGCCAACGAGAAGGGGGTCTCAGTAGGCCAACGAGAAGGGGGTCTCAGTAGGCCAACGAGAAGGGGGTCTCAGTAGGCCAACGAGAAGGGGGTCTCAGTAGGCCAACGAGAAGGGGGTCGCAGTAGGCCAACGAGAAGGGGGTCGCAGTAGTTCAACGAGAGGGGGTCGCAGTAGTTCAACGAGAGGGGGGTCGCAGTAGGCCAACAAGAAGGGGGTCGCAGTAGTCGAGATGCAAGATTACAAAGGAGAAAGTGAGTATTTTATGGTATCATTCTTTAAGTAGGGACAGATTTTGGAAATGTTAAGTAGGTGAAGGCAGCAAGATTTGGACGGTGATCAGATAATGACTCCACAACATCGCTGAGATCTTCATCCTTCACTCCTATTTGGCTGAAAAATGTCTCCTCTTGACCATATCTGCATGCTTTACGTATCGCGCTCCAACATACAATGTGCTGATAATTCTCCAAGGAGAGTAGGCCAACAAGAGGGGGGTCTCAGTAGGCCAACGAGAAGGGGGTCTCAGTAGGCCGACGAGAGGGGGGTCTCAGTAGGCCGACGAGAGGGGGGTCTCAGTAGGCCGACGAGAGGGGGGTCTCAGTAGGCCGACGAGAGGGGGGTCTCAGTAGGCCGAAGAGAGGGGGGTCTCAGTAGGACGACGAGAGGGGGGTCTCAGTAGGCCAACGAGAAGGGGGTCTCAGTAGGCCAACGAGAAGGGGGTCTCAGTAGGCCAACGAGAAGGGGGTCTCAGTAGGCCAACGAGAAGGGGGACTCAGTAGGCCAACGAGAAGGGGGTCGCAGTAGTCGAGATGCAAGAGTGAGTGAGTACTTTATGGTATCATTTGTTAAGTAGGGACAGATTTTGGAAATGTTAAGTAGGTGAAGGCAGCAAGATTTGGACGGTGATCAGATAATGACTCCATGACTCGCTGAGATCTTCATCCTTCACCCTATTGTTTGGCTGAAAAATGTCTCCTCTTGACCATATCTGCATGCTTTACGTATCACGCTCCAACACACAACGCGCTGATAATTCTCAGAAAATTCCCGAGTTCTAATGAATAACATTTTGCCTCCAGAATCCTCTCTCTGCTTTTATCCGCCACTCTTAGATGTCTCATTATATAATTTTCAGTGGCCAGGCTAAAAGATCGGCGCGTTGAAATGGCACTTTATGTAATGGGGAGGCGCGATAATGAATTTTTCGACTTGAATGAATGTTTCTTTTTTAGCTCGGCAGAAGAAAGGAGCGCCGCTGACGGCCTCCCAACTCCCCCACCAACTAATCAACATTTTGGGCTGAATGCTTCTCTTTAATTCCTTTCAAGCCGCGCAGAAAAGCGTCCGCAATTTTCTCATGAAACTTTCTTTCTTTTTTTTTTCTTTGTGTCAATAACATGAAAAAAAGGGAAGACACAAAGTCAATTGAGTGGTATTTATACTCTAATGAGGATAGCATTTTAAAAGGCAAATGGCTTTAATTGCTGTGTGCTCGGCAGCCATTCATTTGCATAACTGTTTTAAAGTCTCCGCTGCGTTCCTTATCGGTTGTCGGGCAAAAACATTAGAAATTGTTTATGGAGAGGAATCCAGGCCACTGCTTGTCAGTCTGACCGGGGGAGGGGGGGTTGGAAGGCAACTCTGATCCTACCCATCGTTGCTAAGGAGAGGCTGAACTAAAGGGCCTATTTGGGGAGCCACTAAAGGTCCTCCAGCATTGTTGCCCGTCTGCTTGAGGGATTGTGTTCAAAGGTTCATGTCTTCAAAAAAAGGTGTTCCTTTTCCCTACATGTAGGCCCCCTACTATGTTTAAGGGGAACTCCATCATTTCATACCTGCCACTCTATGGTCCCCAAGGTTGGAAGGCAACTTTGAATGATCCTACCCATCGTTGCTAAGGAGAGACTGACTAAAGGGCCTATTTGGGGAGCCACTAAAGGTCCTACAGCATTGTTGCCCGTCTGCTTGAGGGATTGTCTTCATAGGTTCTGGTCTTCAAAAAAAGGTGTTCCCTTTCCCTACATGTAGGCCCCCTGCTATGTTTTTAAATGGGAACTCCATAATTTCAGACCCACCAACCTGCCACTCTGCGGTCCCCAAGGCTGGAAGGCAACTTTGAACGGTCCTACCCATCGTTGCTAAGGAGAGGCTGACTAAAGGGCTTATTTGGGGAGCTACTAAAGGTCCTCCAGCATTGTTGCTTGCGGGGTTGTGTTCATAGGTTCAGGTCTACAAAAAAAGATGTTACCTTTCCCTACATGTAGGCCCCCTGCTATGGTTAAGGGGGAACTCCATCATTTCATACCTGCCACTCTATGGTCCCCAAGGCTGGAAGGCAACTTTGAAGGATCCTACTCATCGTTGCTAAGGAGAGGCTGACTAAAGGGCCTATTTGGGGATCCCACTAAAGGTCCTACAGCATTCTTGCCTGTCTGCTTGAGGGATTGGGTTCAAAGGTTCATGTCTTCAAAAAAAGGTGTTCCCTTTCCCTACATGTAGGCCCCCTGCTATGTTTAAGGGGGAACTCAATCATTTCATACCCACCACCTGCCACTCTACGGTCCCCAAGGCTGGAAGGCAACTTTGAAGGATCCTATCCATCGTTGCTAAGGAGAGGCTGAACTAAAGGACCTATTTAGGGAGCCACTAAAGGTCCTCAAGCAAAATTTTAAAAATATAGTAATAGTAATATTTTATGGATTATTATTATTATTATTATTATTAAAAATATAAAATTAACACTATAATAATTTATGTATTGTTTAATATTAATAATGCATTTTAAAATAAAAATATAGTAATATTTTATGGATTACTATTAGTATTAAAAATATAAAATGAACAATATAGTAATATTTTATGTATTATTGTTGATTATTATTATTATTAATAATGCATTTTTAAATAAAAATATAGTAATAATAGTAATATTTTATGGATTATTATAAAAAAAATAAAATTAACAATATAATAATATTTTATGTATTGTTTAATAATAATAATAATAATAATAATAATAATAATAATGCATTTTAAAATAAAAATATAGTAATATTTTATGGATTTTTATTAGTAGTATTAAACATATAAAATGAACAATATAGTAATATTTTATGTATCATTGTTTAGAATTATTAATGCATTTTTAAATAAAAATATAGTAATCATATGTTATTTATTATAATTATATAAAATTAACAGTATAATAATATTTTATGTATTGTTTATTAATAATGCGTTTTAAAATAAAAATATAGTAATATTTTATAGATTATTATTATTATTAGTATTAAAAATATAAAATGAACAATATAGTTACAATATTTTAAGTATTGATGATGATGATGATTATTATTAATAATGCATTTTTAAATAAAAATATAGTAATATGTATTATTGTTTTTATTATAATAATAATCATTCTATTATAATAATATATAAATATAAAACATTACTAATAATATTATTTGTTTTGTTTTTAATATTATTATTTTTATTATTTGTAATCTTTGTCTTGGACAGGAGAATAGAATGAATTATAGAATGTATGGACTTGTGAAGGTGAGATTTATGTTGGAGTGTAGGAGAGCTGACTCCCCAGTGGAATGTTTGGACCCGGTTCCCCACTGATCTCTGTTTGCTGCGCTGCCCCCCGTGTAGGTGACATCTGGTAGCGGGTCTGGCGGCGGCGGCGGCGGTGGTCAGGAGTCGTTAGCCTCTCCCCTGGCAATGGCGAGGAAGTGATGGAGGAGAATGGTTCGGCCCGGAATCTTCATGATGGATTTGTTTGTATGGATGCGGATGATTGGCTGAGTAATGTTGTGTTCGGACAGGAAGATTACATCACACGGCGTGCCGCGCTCTGCGCCAATGTTAGAAATGAATTGTCTTTGTGGCCGGTGAGGAAAGCTCACTTCTCTGTGATTTGTTCCGGAATGTAATCGGGTTGTAGATGAAGAATCGGATCCCCTTCCAGGGATTCCTCCCCCAGAGATCACAGGAATCCCCCGACAATCCCTTCATCTGCTTCTCTCTCCAGGTGGACGGCGTACAAACTAAATGATATCATACAGAATATAGACTAACAAATAAATAAATATATAAAAAATATATAAAAATATATTTAAAAATATAAACTAAACCTATTTTACAAATTATATAAACTAAAATATATAACACATAATATTAAAACATATAAAAAAAAAAGGTAAAAACTACAACACATAATATAAACGAAATATATACACAGTATCTCCCAGACGTGAGTCTTCCGCTCACATTTGTGTTAATATTCTGTGTGGCCGCCATTATTTTCCAGCACTGCCTTCACCCTCTTGGGTATGGAGGTCACCAGAGCTTCACAGGTTGCCGCTGGAGTCCTCTTCCACTCCTCCATGACGTCATCACAGAGCTGGTGGATGTTAGAGACCTTGCGCTCCTCCACCTTTCGTTTGAGGACGCCCCACAGATGCTCAATAGGGTTCAGGTCTGGAGACATGCTTGGCCAGTCCATCACCTTCATCCTCAGCTTCTTCAGCAAGGCAGTGGTGGTCTTGGAGGTGTGTTTGGGGTCGTTATGTTGGAATACTGCCCTGCGGCCCAGTCTTCGGGGGGAGGGGATCATGCTCTGCTTCAGTATGTCACAGTACATGTTGGCATTCATGGTTCCCTCAATGAACTGTAGCCCCCCAGTGCTGGCAGCACTCATACAGCCCCAGACCATGACACTCCCACCACCATGGGGCCCCAGACCATGACACTCCCACCACCATGGGGCCCCAGACCATGACACTATCACCACCATGGGGCCCCAGACCATGACACTATCACCACCATGGGGCCCCAGACCATGACACTCCCACTTGACGTCACAGCCCTTGACGCGTTTCGTCATTGACTTAATCATAAGGGATACGGACGCCAAGCTAGACAGTTCTATTTATAGTGCTCCTCCCTATAGCGTCCGAACAACAGCCGCCATATTAGAGAGGGGAATGGTGCCCTCACATTCCAGTCCTGTGTACCGGGATATTACAATACTACATACGGGATTTCAAATGCGGAACTATTACATCTACTAATATTTGTGACGTCAAGACGCATACAGGAACCGGAAGTCGGCCGGCGGCCATTTTGCAAAAGGGAAAAAGAGGATAAAGACTGTGTGTTGGTCCCTGGATGTTCCCTGGATGGTAGCTTGGCGGTTTTTACGGTATTTAAAGCGGTTTTGAATCATTTGAAATGTGAGCAGTTTTAATCAAGTTTCTCTGTACATTACTTTGGCGGTATTACACTATTTGTCCCTCATATGCTTTCTATCTATATGGTGCCAATGATATGGAGATATGGAAAATCCTGCTGGAATAGTGCCCTGAATACAGTGGAATCGGGGGGAGCACTATAGGAGGGTCCCATCCATAGGATAAATATTGAAAGCAGGTTTATGGAGGAGTGTTGGTGAGGGTAGATATTCCTTACTACAATAGAAGTGGCACGGTGTGGATTTGTTTTTGGAGCGCTGGAAGAGTGATTCACAGTACACAGTGTTTTGCACTAATTTATTTTATATATTATATATTTTTTTAATTAAGTTGATTCACTTGGTTCACTTTTTACACTAATTACTTAAAAAATAAATTATATCTTTATTTGGATAATCACCAGAATGTTGTCACGAATATTTCATTATATTATAAAGATAATACACTATGCGATATTTTCTTTTTGTTTGAGGTTTATCGTGAGAAAGGAAGGATTGGAAGGATTTCTCAGTTTTATTTTTTATATTTATATTTTTTGGAATTTTTTGGATTTATATTAATTTTGCTTGGACTTTTTTTGGGACTTTTTTTTTTACTTTCCTTGAACTTTTTTTGAATTTTTTTTTTGGAATATTGATATATAGTTGCTTTATGGGGTGAATTGTACAAGTATTTATCTATTTATGTAATTTTGGCACATTTTCATATTGCTATTTCATATCTTCAAGGGTGAAGGTTCTATTTGTGCTACGGGGAATTCAGTTTTGTTGTATATTGGTTTCTCTAATTTGTCACTTATTATACTTGAGGAAGTGGTAGTTATAGATACACACTTGTCTTTGTACTCCTCACCTGGTTGCCGCCACACACGCCTGACACCATCTGAACCCAATCAGTTGATGTTGGTGTCATCAGACCTCAGGAGACGGTTCCAGTCATCCATGTCCTTAGTCTGCTTGTCTTCAGCAAACTGTTTGCGGGATTTCTTGGTCATCATCTTTAGAAGAGGCTTCCTTCTGGGACGACAGCCATGCAGACCAATGGGATGCAGTGTGCGGCGTATGGTCTGAGCGCTGACAGGCTGACCCCCCACCCCTTCACCCTCTGCAGCAATGCTGGCCCCACTGACAGGCTGACCCCCCCACCCCTTCACCCTCTGCAGCAATGCTGGCCCCACTGACAGGCTGACCCCCCCCACCCCTTCACCCTCTGTAGCAATGCTGGCACCACTGACAGGCTGACCCCCCCACCCCTACACCCTCTGCAGCAATGCTGGCACCACTGACAGGCTGACCCCCCCACCCCTTCACCCTCTGCAGCAATGCTGGCCCCACTGACAGGCTGACCCCCCCACCCCTTCACCCTCTGCAGCAATGCTGGCCCCACTGACAGGCTGACCCCCCCACCCCTTCACCCTCTGCAGCAATGCTGGCCCCACTGACAGGCTGACCCCCCCACCCCTTCACCCTCTGCAGCAATGCTGGCACCACTGACAGGCTGACCCCCCCACCCCTTCACCCTCTGCAGCAATGCTGGCACCACTGACAGGCTGACCCCCCCACCCCTTCACCCTCTGCAGCAATGCTGACACCACTGACAGGCTGACCCCCCCACCCCTTCACCCTCTGCAGCAATGCTGGCCCTACTGACAGGCTGACCCCCCCACCCCTTCACCCTCTGCAGCAATGCTGGCACCACTGACAGGCTGACCCCCCCACCCCTTCACCCTCTGCAGCAATGCTGGCACCACTGACAGGCTGACCCCCCCCACCCCTTCACCCTCTGCAGCAATGCTGGCACCACTGACAGGCTGACCCCCCCACCCCTTCACCCTCTGCAGCAATGCTGGCAGCACTCATACGTCTATTTCCCAAAGACAACCTCTGGATATGACGCTGAGCACGTGCACTCAACTTCTTTGGTGGACCATGGTGAGGCCTGTTCTGAGGGGAACCCGTCCTGTTACCCCGCTGTATGGTCTTGGCCACCGTGCTGCAGATCAGTTTCAGGGTCTCAGCAATCCTCTTATAGCCTCGGCCATCTTTATGTAGAGCAACAATTCTTTCCTTCAGATCCTCAAAGAGTTCTTTGCCATGAGGTGCCATGCTGAACTTCCAGTGACCAGTATGAGAGAGTGAGAGTGATAACACCAAATGTAAACCCCCCCCGCTCCCCATTCACACCTGAGACCTTGTAACACTAACAAGTCACATGACCCCGGGGAGGGAAAATGGCTGATTGGGCCCAATTTGGACCTTGTCACTTAGGGGTGGAGTCACTTTTGTTGCCGGCGGTTTAGACACGAATGGCGGAGTGTTGAGTTATTTTGAGGGGACAGCAAATTTCCGTGTTATACAAACTGTACACTGACTACGTCACATTGTAGCAAAGTGTCATTTCTTCAGTGTTGTCACATGAAAAGAGAGAATCAAATATTGACACAAATGTGAGGGGGAGGGGGGGGTCACTTCTGGGAGATACTGTATATATATATATACATTGTATACAGTCCGGGGGAGGGGGGACTCACTTCTGGGAGATACTGTATATATATATATACATTGTATACAGTCCGGGGGAGGGGGGGACTCACTTCTGGGAGATACTGTATATATATATACACATTGTATACAGTCCGGGGGAGGGGGACTCACTTCTGGGGGATACTGTGTGTATATATATATACACATCATATCACACCTATATACTACTTAGGACCGCCCCCTCCCCCAGACCAACCTCCACCTGTCAAGGCATTTTGACATTTGCATAACTCCTCCCACTGCTTGCCCCAGGACTGAGGGGTCTGAACAGGAGTACTGAGGCAAGGGGGGTGATGTTTTCAGGAAGCTATGTACAGCCCCCTGCCAGCCCCCTGCCAGCCCCTCTCACCAGTCATGATCTGCTCCATTGCATAGAGATGCAAAGAGACCCAGTAGTGACATCACCGGATCGGAAAAAAAAAATAAGGTTTGTAATGAAAATAGAAACATTTTTTGTTAGGTTGAGGGGGGGGGGGGCAGGGAAGGCGGAATGTAAGTCGATGCAGCGGGGGGGAGGGGGATCTGGACGTGTCCCGGAGAGCCGCCGTTGCAGCACTTTACCCGTCTCGATTGTCCGAATGAAATGAGAGGAGACAGCGGCCTACGGAGTGTGCAGGATTGTGCGCCGTCCCGTGCTCGCTCGGCGGAATGATTCCCATTAATGCTCCTGCGGGGCCCCTTGTGCCTGCGCTCGGGGAGCTCCGAATTTCCGCCTTTTTGTGATGTTTGTCGTGCGAAGATTTATTTATTTATTTTTTTTTATTTGTTTATTTTTTTTAATTTGTTTATTTTTTTTAATTTGTTTATTTTTTTTAATTTGTTTATTTTTTAAATTTGTTTTTTTTTTTATTTAATTTTTTTAAAATTTATTTTCTATTTGTTTTTTTAATTGTTCATTTTTTATTTTATTTTTTTTTGTTTTTTTTCCTTCCGGAAGATGCACTTACCCTGATGGATGTGATGAAAGTAAGCGGCGACGGGGACTCGATGTTCCGCCGCTCCAGCCGGCTCCGTATTTACATATCGCCTTTTGTACTCGCCCGCATGCGTCTGGGCGATTTTGTGTCATCTCAGCGGCCGGCTGGTCCCGGACGTCTCCCCTTCTACAGCATCAACTGCCTTTTTAAATACATAAATGAGTGGCGGTTACCCAGGAATAATCAATGGACGGCCTCGCTGGAACATCTGTGGACTTTTAACACTTCCCGGTCCCTGCGGCAGCTTCCTCCGGTAAAGTGGAACTCCGGGTGGCTGTAAAAGAGACAAATCAATGCGGCTCTGTAATGGGTCGGTCAATAAATGTCATCTGTGTACAGCACAGCTCAGACTGGGGGGGAGGGAGAAGCGGCAGAAGAAGCCGGAGCATGCTGATAGCAGGAGAGCGCAGAGTGACTGAGATGACCTCATCATTCTGTTGGTTTTCCTTTCACTGTCCAATGACAGGCTGGGGGGGGGAGCACGATCTGTAAGGGATACTTAAAAAGGGACCCCCCCCCCCAAAAAAAAACTTTTTTTTTTTTTAAGAGACCTGTGCATGCGTGATCTGCCCACGTGCATGCTCCAAGACGTATGTAGCTATGGCTGGCCCGCTCCTTCCCCCCCATCACGTGTCCCGCCATATATGAAACTTCTACACATGCGCAGATGGACCCGGCAGAGCTTTTCCCACACATGGGCAGATGTGCCGCAGATTTCCGCCAAGTCGGGCGGGGCACATGCGCAGGATTTTCAAATATGGTGGCACAGGCGAGGAAGGGGAGCAGGAGCCATCTTTACAAGGACTGAAGTCCCACCTGTACTGCAGCAGAGGTCCCCCCCCCACCCCACTCCTCTGCCTGTGCTGTGTGGCAGAGCTGTGAAAATCTCAGGGCTGGATGGACAAAAATACAAGTCCATTGGCAGGCAAAACAGCTCCCATGTATGCATTTCATCTGTGGATTCATCTGACTGGAGATCTAAATGTAACCCCCCCCCCCAACCATCCATCTGTGTCTCTATACTTTGAACCCCCCCAGCCATCTTGAGTAAGGGCAGATGATTCAAGTTCCATTGACTTCCTGGAATCTATCTGCCCTACACTCAGGCATGCATGCAGGCAGGAGGGTGGGCTTAGCTGAAAAAGCTCCTCCTCCCCTCCTGAGGACTCCTGGGATGTATGACATCATTTTGGCCTAGGCAAGAAACCAGGAAGTGACTGAAGAAGTGTAAAAAAAAAAAAAAAAGGTTTAAAAGAAGTAAATATAATAAACCTTCCTATCTACACTATATTACCCCAAGTATTGGACCCCTCCCTTTCCACGCACATGACCTTTAATGGCCCCCCAGTCTTAGTCCGTAGGGTTCAATATTGAGTTGGCCCCGCCCTTTCCACGCACATGACCTTTAATGGCCCCCCAGTTTTAGTCCTTAGGGCTCAATATTGAGTTGGCCCCGCCCTTTCCACACACATGACCTTTAATGGCCCCCCAGTCTTAGTCCGTAGGGTTCAATATTGAGTTGGCCCCGCCCTTTGCAGCTATAACAGCTTCAACTCTTCTGGGAAGGCCGTCCACAAGGTTTAGGAGGGTGTCTATGGGAAGGTTGGACCATTCTTCCAGAAGCACATTTGTCAGGTCAGGCACTGATGTCGGGGGAGGAGGCCTGGCTCGCAGTCTCCGCTCTAATTCATCCCAAAGGTGTTCTATGGGGTTGAGGTCAGGACTCTGTGCAGGACAGTCAAGTTCCTCCACCCCAAACTGGCTCCTCCATGTCTTTATGGACCTTGCTTTGTGCACTGGTGGGCAGTCATGTTGGAACAGGAAGGGGCCATCCCCAAACTCCTCCCACAAAGTTGGGAGCAGGAAATTGTCCAAAATGTCGCCTTACGTGCTCCCTTCACTGGAACTAGGAGGCCAAGTCCAACCCCTGAAAAACACCCCCACACCATAATCCCCCTCCACCAAACTCTACACTTGGCACAATGCAGTCAGGCAAGTACCGTTCTCCTGGCAACTGCAAAACCCAGACACGTCCATCGGATTGCCAGACAGAGAAAAGTGATTGGTCCCTCCAGAGAACACGTCTCCTCTGCTCTAGAGTCCAGTGGCGGCGTGCTTTACACCACGACATCCGCCGCTTTGCATTGCACTTGGTGATGGAAGGCTTGGATGCAGCTGCTCGGCCATGGAAACCCATTCCATGAAGCTCTCTACGCACTGTTGTTGGGCTCATCTGAAGGCCACACCAAGTTTGGAGGTCTTTAGCTATTGACTCTGCAGACAGTTGGCGACTTCTGCGCACTGTGCGCTTCAGCATGCGCTGACCCCGCCCTGTCATGTGACGTGGCCTACCACTTGGTGGCTGAGTGGCTGTTGTTCCCAGTGGCTTCCACTTTGTTATAATCCCACTAACAGTTGAGCGTGGAATATTTAGTAGCCAGGAAATGTCACGGATGGACTTATTGCCCAGGTGGCCACCTATCACGGGACCACGCTTGGAGTCACTGAGCTCCTGAGAGCGACCCATTCTTTCACCAATGTTTGTAGAAGCCGTCTGCATGTCTAGGGGGTGTGATTGTATATTGTAAACATATGATTGCTTATACCCAGGGGTGGACTGACAACTCATGGGGCCCCCGGGCAATAGAGGATCATGGGGCCCCTGTGTCCTTGCCCAAATTCAAAAAAGTCTATGAAAAAGGTACCAGGGGCATCTCATGGGGCCCCCTACTGACCCCGGGCCCTCAGGCAGTGCCCGAGTTTCCAAATGGTCAGTCTGCCGCTGTTTATACCACTGAATCAATTTTATTCAGTAAAAATAGTTGCTTATAACAGTGAAATTCACTCAGTGCTTACTATTGTGGTTAGCTGTGATTGGCCCTCTCTTTATCTTGTGATTACTGTGACCAATCACAGAGATCAGCCATCCATTGTGTACAGTTGTCATGTGATCTGCTGTGATTGGTCATCTGATGTGTCTGGTAGACGCAGTGGGTGACAGATTGCGCCGCAGCGCCTTCCAGGGACGACGTCATGTGACTACAGACAAATGACGGCCAGGCGGGACACGCGCCGATCTGACAACATATGGCGTCCTCCCCGGAACGCGCTGCGGAACCTCCCAGACTTTATCTAACCCCAAGAACAAAAATGGAACATACTATCACCTGACCAGTCCTTCGATAGGGGGGCTGCATTTGTTTTCTTTTTTTCATGATTATTTTCCCCTTTTGTTTCACCTGGTGATCCTGCCAGAAACACTTTTCCTCTCCTAGGTTGCCATCGTTCTCTTACTATACTGGCTATATGGAAGAGCAGTGTGGATTGCTCTTCAGAGACCACAACTAGTGTGAACGAGAGCCCATTTGGTGCGGCGCAACAGAAATCACCGCAAACGCAACCCTGCGAACTACGCCGTCAGCTGTAATGGACATTACTTGGCAGGCTTATAAAAAATGCTTATTCTTGATGAGGAAAGGGGAGAAGAGAAAGAAAAAGGTCACATTTTCCACTGCCGATTACTCAGCAATGACGAAACTAAAACGAATCTGCTGGATCTGCAGCGCAGCCCTCGTCAGCCGACGATCTCTAGCATACGGTGAATTATCCATCGCCTAATATCTTGCTATTCTATCTACCTCCCCCCCACCCCCCCAAGCATCGTTCAGGAAAACTTGAAGCAAACAAAGTCTGTTGCCTCAGAGAAGTGTTTGCGGTGGAGGTGACAGATGGCGCGATCCCTCGGTGCTCCTGACCGCGGCGAAGAGCAGAAGTATTAATAATTTAACGAGGACGCCATCAATTTCGCCATCCAGCAGCTGAGGCAGAACTGTCCCTCCGTAATGGAGATTAAACTGGAAAATCTCGTCTTTTATAGATCTCCCGAGTTCTCCGACCGAAAACACAGCTTGCCGCGACGCTTTACTGCCGTGAGATGAGCGCAGCGCCGGCGATTAGACCCCCCTTCTCATGTGGGTGTACTGCGCCGCATCGCGAGGGAGCGCCCCCAATAAACAGAAATCACAGGCAGAGCCCGGCGCCGCGCTTCCTTCCACTGATGATTGCCGCCATTTTTTGATATAGTGAATGCGGGGTCCGGGGAGAGCGGATATAGTGAATGCGGGGTCCGGGGAGAGCAGATATAGTGAATGCGGGGTCCGGGGAGAGTGGATATAGTGAATGCGGGGTCCAGGCAGAGCGGATATAGTGAATGCAGGGTCAGAGTAGAGTGGATATAGTGAATGCAGGGTCCGGGGAGACCGGATACAGCGAATGCGGGGTCCGGGGAGAGCGGATACAGCGAATGCGGGGTCCGGGGAGAGCGGATACAGCGAATGCGGGGTCCGGGGAGACAGCGAATGCGGGGTCCGGGGAGAGCGGATACAGCGAATGCGGGGTCCGGGGAGAGCGGATACAGCGAATGCGGGGTCCGGGGAGAGCGACTATAGCGAATGCGGGTCCGGGGAGAGCGACTATAGCGAATGCGGGTCCGGGGAGAGCCCACATAGGATTCTGAGCCTACATGATGGAACGCCAATGAATGGAGGGGGTGGGGCCAGGGAGAATCAGACTGGGGAAGAAAGAGCTAGATGATGTTGGACGTCCTCCAGCCAGGAAAGGAGGCGGAACTCTATCTGACTGGTTGCAGCTTCTAGTGCACATTGTGAGGAGCTCCCAGTGTGCAGTGACATCAGAGGAAGCTGTTTCAGTCCAGGAGAGAGGCCGGTACACCTGTGCAAGACAGAAGGGGAGGAGCCGGTACACCTGGGCAAGACTAAAGGGGAGGAGCCGGTACACCTGGGCAAGACTGGAGGGGAGGAGCCGGTACACCTGTGCAAGACTGAAGCGGAGGAGCCGGTACACCTGGGCAAGACTGGAGGGGAGGAGCCGGTACACCTGGGCAAGACTGGAGGGGGGGAGCCGGTACACCTGTGCAAGACTGGAGGGGAGGAGCCGGTACACCTGTACAAGACTGGAGGGGAGGAGCCGGTACACCTGTGCAAGACTGGAGGGGAGGAGCCGGTACACCTGTGCAAGACTGGAGGGGAGGCCGGAGGTGCCCTCTAGAAAAAAATTCTGATGATGAGCTTCTTAGTAACTTTACAAATCTGCATGATTACATGACAAGTCCCAATATACAGCAACAGTATCCTATATCAGAAGAGTCAGTGATGTTCCCTAGACTGAAATGTCATTGGTTTGCTGCAGGCAGAAGGAAGCATTTCCTCAGTCTCTCCCCTCCCCCAGTGATCAGACTGTCCGTTGACAGGCAGATCTGTCAATCAAGAAAGCAGCAGGCGGGGCTTGTTGTAGGGAGCTGCAGAGTGAGTTCTGAACCAGCAGTGACAGCGCTGATAGCCACGCCCCCTGCAATGGATTTTCATCCCTCTGTAGAGCAGGCGGCCTACTTGGGGGTGACAACTCTGCTCTGAGTTCACAGGAAGCCGTGATGTGCAGCAGTCACGTTGCAACAGGTAGAGCTAAGTTTTTGCTGACATGAGGGAAGAAAAACACAGGATGGGTGAACAAATCCGGAGTCCTAAAGAAGAAATTGGGTGACTTGGACCACCAGATTCCACCCATAACTGAGATTTCATTTTAGCGGGATTCTTAGGGCCTTGTGTGAATCGGCATCCATTGTTGGAGGGTCCAGAGAGACATATGTAAACCCAATCACGAAAACATCATATAATCTCTAACATGTTCTTGTCGTTTCACATAATATCTAGCTGTCAGGAATGGACTCACCACTGGTGGTGCTGTGGCTCACTTGCTCTGTGGGCTGCAGTACCAGCTCCTACCAGAGGGTGCTCTCAGCAGCCAGGGTCGCACTCCTGCAATCAAGCCATCACCTGAGGCTGATTGCAGGAGGTCTATTTAAGCAGGACCAGGCCTGCAATCAGTGCCTTGGTGTTTGTTTCCCATGAGCCCCTGTACCTGGTATCCTGTGAGTCTTCTGTTGCTGACCTCTGCATTGTTCCTGACCCTGCTGACCGTCTCCTGTTTAACCCCTGGCTTGCCTGACCATCCTTCTGCCTGATCCTCTGTACCGCGCTGCCACGTGAGTTACTGAACCCGGCTTGTGACCCTGATTATTCTCTGCCTGCTCCTGCGGTACCTCGCTGCCCGCACGTTGCTGACCTGGCCTGCCTGACTACGCCTTACGCTACCCAGACGATCCATCCATCCCACATGGATCTGTCCCTGTTACCAGGTCTGCCAGCCTCTTCACGTCATTCTCCTTTCCCCACGCACCTCTGACGACGTTCTCTACCATTGCCGGACGCACTCAGGGGTCGTGACCTGGTCTCAGTCTGCTCCAAGTCCATCCCCACCATCAGGGGCCCTGGTGAATAAGCAGATTAGGACTTAGACCCCGCGCCCTGAGGAACCCCGTGCTGTGGGCTGCCGCCAGGCGGTGCTTAACAGTACCAAATGGCCTGCCTGACCATTCCACCTCTCCGGCCCTGACTACACCTGTGTTCCCACACATTTCTGGTCATACCCGGATCCCTAACACTAGCGATCCTGCCATGGAGGTGATTGTTCAGGCACTCCCTGTTATAAGGTGACAACACCCTGTCCCTGAACCTCAATTGTTCTTCTACAGTGTCACCCTGTCACATGGTCATCCTATGGAGGTGACAAGTGGCCATTTATACCAGGGGCGTAGATAAGGGGGGGGATAGGGGAGTCCAAATCCCCTTTCAACTTTGGCAATGCAATGATTGCTCCTTTAAGGGGTGTCTCTGGTGTAAAGGAGCCCTGAGGTGTCTGGTAATGAATTGTTACCCTTATAGCCTTCATAGCTCACAAAACGCCCTCTGAAAACTGACCCCCTGCAGTAGGGGAGCCGTAAGGGTGTCGGGGAAGGGACTGCATAATATCTAGCGATCCCGCCATGGAGGTGATTGTTCAGGCACTTCCCCCCCCCTTCCAGTCCGGACGCTTTTCCCCCCTTCCAGTCCGGACGCTTCCCCCCCTTCCAGTCCGGACGCTTCCCCCCCTTCCAGTCTGGACGCTTCCCCCCCTTCCAGTCTGGACGCTTCCCCCCCTTCCAGTCTGGACGCTTCCCCCCCTTCCAGTCTGGACGCTTCCCCCCCTTCCAGTCTGGACGCTTCCCCCCCTTCCAGTCTGGACGCTTCCCCCCCCTTCCAGTCTGGACGCTTCCCCCCCCTTCCAGTGCGGACGCTTCCCCCCCTTCCAGTGCGGACGCTTTCCCCCCCTTCCAGTGCGGACGCTTTCCCCCCCTTTCAGTGCGGACGCTTTCCCCCCCTTCCAGTGCGGACGCTTTCCCCCCCTTCCAGTGCGGACGCTTTCCCCCCCTTCCAGTGCGGACGCTTTCCCCCCCCTTCCAGTGCGGACGCTTTCCCCCCCTTCCAGTGCGGACGCTTACCCCCCCCCAGGCCAATTTTCAGCTTTCAGCGCTATCACACTTTGACAATTGCGCGGTCATGCAACACTGTACCCATATGAATTTTTTAGCATTTTTTTGAGACGGATAAAGCTTTATTTTGGTGATATTTATTCACCGCTGGGTTGTGTTTTTTTTTTTGCTATGTAAATGAAAAAGTCCAAAAAATTTTTAAAAAATTGGCCAATCAGTGATCACATGATCGGGACCTCACACAGAGGTTCCGTACGACGATTGGTGATCCGCAGGACACAGCGGGCACCGGATCGCGGTGCTGCACGCTCCCAGGGAGCGTGCACAAGCGGGGTGGGGAGGCCGTTTGTAAACTGCCACCCACCCCTGCACTGCCACCGTCCGGCCGTTTATATACATGGGCCGGACGAGAAGTGGTTAAGGGGTGACTGGTGTCAAGGAGCCCTGAGTTGTCTGGTGGTGGACTGACAACTCATGGGGCCCCCAGGCAATAGGGGATCATGGGGCCCCTGTGTCCTCTCCCCCACTCAAAAAAGCCTATGAAAAAGGTACCAGGGGCATCTCATGGGGCCCCCTACTGACCCCAGGCCCTCGGGCAGTGCCCGAGTTTCCAAATGGTCAGTCCGCCCCTGGTCATCCTTATGGCCTTCATAGCTCACAAAACGCCCTCTGAAAACTGACCCCCTGCAGTAGGGGAGCCATAAGGGTGTCAGGTAAGGGACTGCTTGTTGAAAAAAAGGAAGTAAAACCTATAACTTGTTACATTTAGTATTCCAAAGACTCCATTACTGCTGGACTCCCATGAGCCCGCGGCTCTACTTACGGCCTTTAATAATGACCACGGCCTTTTCCATACATTCCTTCTAGCCGTCGTTCCGACGGGCTGAAATATGTCGCCGGGGAAGGGGTTGGGACCTCGTTTGTGATGAAGCTTCGTTTCCTTTTAGGTGTTTTTAGCTCTGGCGTTATAAATTGATGGCGTTCGGAGTGGTTTTTTTTTTTTTTGCGGTGAATGATGAGAGCATTTAGCTCATTTGTATTGTTTTTGGAAGAGTTTACAGCATTCTCCAGAAAGGTTACATCCCCTCCCCCCTCCCAATCCACTGATTACCGCGCGCACCGTGCCAATTTTGAATGAACGCTGATGAATGGCGCGTGCGGATCTCACACATGGTGGACGTCCAAGACGTGTTTTGTCACCGCCATCAATAACATTTATTAAAATGGCGAAAGGGTCGTATTATTGAGATCGGACGTGATGACAAATGAGGCTTCCCATGGAAGGGGAGCCGTCTGCCCTAATGGAGTCTTATCGACTTTGTGCTAAAGACGTTGGCAACGCTTCGGGTCCATTCAGCCATCAATGGAGATCACTAGAGCGAGACACCGGATCATTTGTTATTGGCTCTTGGTAAGCCCGCCATGGAGATCACATGGCCACCTTGATAGTATTGGGTTGGTCATGTCCAGCTTCTGGTTTGGTGACAATGCTTACATGGATAAGGAGGGAGGGGGCATCTTTCCAGCGGGGCCACAGGTAATGCAACCCCAGAGAAGTGATCTACATCAACGTACCCCCCACAGTAGCACCATTAAATCCCCCTGTGGCAGAAATGTTTATTCCACAGTGCCACTCTTATGTCCTCCCAGCACCACTGTTACATTCCTCCAGTGTCACCAATATATTGCCCTTCCAACAGTACCACCATTATATCCACCCAGTGCCAACAATATATGTCCCATCCAGGGCCACCATTATGTCCTCCCAGTGTCACCAATATATTCCTCTTCCAACAGTACCACCATTATGTCCTCTCAGTGCTAACAATATATACCCACACACACACAGTACCACCACTATATCCGCCATGTGCCAGCATATGATATCACAATACATAAGGGGGATATGATCTCCATGTATAATACATAAGGGGGGATATGATCTCCATGTATAATACATAAGGGGGGATATGATCTCCATGTATAATACATAAGGGGGGATATGATCACCATGTATAATACATAAGAGGGGATATGATCTCCAGGTATAATACATAAGGGGGGATATGATCTCCATGTATAATACATAAGGGGGGATATGATCTCCATGTATAATACATAAGGGGGGATATGATCTCCATGTATAATACATAAGGGGGGATATGATCTCCATGTATAATACATAAGGGGGGGATATGATCTCCATGTATAATACATAAGGGGGGGATATGATCTCCATGTATAATACATAAGGGGGGATATGATCTCCATGTATAATACATAAGGGGGGGATATGATCTTCATGTATAATACATAAGGGGGGGATATGATCTCCATGTATAATACATAAAGGGGGATATGATCTCCATGTATAATACATAAGGGGGGATATGATCTTCATGTATAATACATAAGGGGGGGATATGATCTCCATGTATAATACATAAGGGGGGATATGATCTCCATGTATAATACATAAGGGGGGATATGATCTCCATGTATAATACATAAGGGGGGATATGATCTCCATGTATAATACATAAGGGGGGATATGATCACCATGTATAATACATAAGGGGGGGATATGATCACCATGTATAATACATAAGGGGGGGATATGATCTCCATGTATAATACATAAGGGGGGGATATGATCTTCATGTATAATACATAAGGGGGGGATATGATCTCCATGTATAATACATAAGGGGGGATATGATCTCCATGTATAATACATAAGGGGGGATATGATCTCCATGTATAATACATAAGGGGGGATATGATCTCCATGTATAATACATAAGGGGGGGGGGGGATATGATCTCTATGTATAATACATCAGTGGTTCATATAGTGAACTCGGTGTAGTTATTCCCCCTGAGGTCATCACAGAGGACAAGGGGGCGCTCTTTACGTCGGGAGGAAAAGAAATGTAATCTCCAAACACGGAAAGGTTTCTTCACAGTAAGAGCTGTGAGAATGTGGAATAGACTCCCTCCAGAGTTGGTTGTGGCCAGCTCAGTGGATTGCTGTAGGAAAGTCCTGGATTCTTTCTTGGATACACAGAATATAACTGGATATAACATTTATAGGGAACGTTGATCCAGGGAATATCCGATTGCCTCTCGGGGGATCCGGAAGGAATTTTTTCCCCTGCAGGAGCAAATTGGATCGTGCTTTGCTGGTTTTTTTTTCCTTCCTCTGGATCAACTGTGGGTGTAGGATTATAACTTTTTTTTTTTTTTATGGTTGAACTGGATGGACTTTTTCAGCCAGACTAACTATGTAAGTTTTCCAACCCAACCAGTGGATCTTACAGTTGATGGCAGGTGATTTACTTCCATTTAATAATCTCTACGAAGCAGCAGTTCGATTCGGAGAAAAGACTGGCTATCTCATCTGAGCTGATAAGAAATTTATTTACTGAAAACACATAAAGATCTAAATGAGGCCGTAATAAAGCCAACATAACGGAACTGGTTCTTACACGGTTTGAGCAGATTGCTGTCACAGCTGATGTCTCAGTGTGTGCGGCTGAAATGACTTCATTTACTGTAACCTACTAAATTGAACTCACATAGGAAGAGGTTGTTAATATCTGTTTTACAGCCTCCGCTCAGTTGTGGCTCAGTGGCTCCAACAGTTGAGTACAAGCTCCAGGGGGCTCCAGAAATCCTCATCTCAGGGCCAGGGGGCTCCTGCAACTCATCTCAGGGTCAAGGGGCTCCAGAGATACTCCTCTCTGAGCCAGTGGGTTCCAGAAGCACTAATTTCTAGTAGGATGCAGAGAACCTCAACTTTGGGTGGGTTAGAAATCGAGGATGCTAAGGAATCCCTTTGTTTCGACGGTGTCTAAAAACACCACTGGGTCCAGAAACCCTAAGCAAGGTTCCAGGAATCTCAATAAACCCTTAACTCTGAATCTGGGGGCTCCCGCAACCATAATATCTGGTCCCAGTGGGGCTCCAGAGACATTCCTCTCTGAGGCAGTGGGTTCCAGAAGCACTAATCTCCCGTAGGATGCAGAAAGCCTCAACTTTTGGGTGGGTTAGAAATCCAGGATGCTAAGGAATCCCTTTGTTTCGACGGTGTCTAAAAACACCACTGGGTCCAGAAACCCTAAGCAAGGTTCCAGGAATCTCAATAAACCCTTAACTCTGAATCTGGGGGCTCCCGCAACCATAATATCTGGTCCCAGTGGGGCTCCAGAGACATTCCTCTCTGAGGCAGTGGGTTCCAGAAGCACAAATCTCCCGTAGGATGCAGAAAACCTCAACTTTTGGGTGGGTTAGAAATCCAGGATGCTAAGGAATCCCTTTGTTTCGACGGTGTCTAAAAACACTCAACACTGGGTCCATAAACCCTAAGCAAGGTTCCTGGAATCTCAATAAACCCTTATCTCTGAATCTGGGGGCTCCCGCAACCATAATATCTGGTCCCAGTGGGGCTCCAGAGACATTCCTCTCTGAGGCAGTGGGTTCCAGAAGCACTAATCTCCAGTAGGATGCAGAAACCTCAACGTTTGGGTAGGTTAAAAATTCAGGATGCTAAGGAATCCCTATGTTTTGGTGGGGTCCAGAAACACTCCGCACTGAGGCCAGAAATCCTAAGCTACCTTACTATAAGGGTCCAGGTGTCTCCAGTAGGATATAAAACCTCTTAGCTTCAGGTTCAGAATGGTTCAGAATACCTTAGCTCTGGATCAAAGGGTCTGGAGAATCCTTTAGATCCAGGAGACTTTGGAAACTCTTAACAGTAGGTCTTGAAACCCTAAGTTAAGGGTCCAGGGGTTTCAAGGAGCCCTTAGCTTCAGATCCAGAATTGTCCAGAATCTCTCAGCTCTAAGTCAAGTGAGCTACAGAATCCCTTTGTTGCAGAAGGATCTACAAATCTTCAGCACTGTGTCCAGAACCTAAGTTAATGGTCTATAGGTTTTAATGAACCCTTACCTCTGGGTCCAGGGAGATACAGAAACCCTCAGCACTAAACATATTTAGAAAACCTTAAACTGTGTCTTTAGGGGACTCAAACCTTTATCTTTGGGTCAAGGATGCCCCAGAATCCAGAAACCATGCACTCCAGCTCCAGAGGGCTACAGAAACCCTTAGCATTAGGTCTCAAATTTTTTCTCTTTGGGTTCAGTGGTGTCAAGAATCCCTTAGTTCTTAGTCCAGAGCACTACAGTAACCCTCAGCTATAAAAGGTCAGGGAGCTCCTGAAACCTTCAGCCCCAGCAAGACAGCTCTTTAAGAAATTATTAGCTCAGGTCTCCAAATTGTCCTAAAGTAAACCTCTGACACAAATGTGAGTAATTTCCGATAGGAATCTGGTGAAGTGGTGATTACTATCAGTGGGCTCAGATGTTAAAAGGATCAGTAGCTGCGGAGATGTAAGTTTTATGTAAATGTTGTTATTGCTTGTAAATGTCCAGCTTGTCTGCTGCACATCCAATTGGTCAGTGAGGCCACCCAGCGCATTAAAGGACCAATAGAGAGGTCCAGACTACAGCAGGGGTGGAGAAAATTTCAACTATTACAGGAAAAGCAGAGATTTCAACATAGCCTGAGCTACTCTTAAATCTAGCATGTGGCTTTCACTGAAGATTTGCTGCGTCCTGAAGTATGAAAAGAAATCCCATGGTCATACTTCAGCTGATTGAAAGGAACACCAACCTTTAGACTTGACTTGATACAAAAATAGTCAACTAGGTATGCTTAGTACACTTCTGAAATATTGTCAGTTCAGTTTGCTAGGATAAAATCATCTTAGATTGCAACAATATAACACAATGTCACTAAAATTGGGTATCCACACCAAAGTTTCCAAATCACGGTGGCATCCGGGTTCCCCCAGTTTTCCACAAGCATGGGACCCAATTTGCCCTGGATCAATGTCATGGATTGGCTTGGTGCCACCTAAGCAGCCACCAGCACCATAATAACTTGTGATGCTTGAGGGCCAGGGCCATGGCAAGGCATGACTTGAATCCAGGATAGGCAGCATGCTGGGCCACTTTCAGCGTTCAGGAGAATATAAAAGTCCATCTCCTCCAGACCTCCTCTACTTCCTGCTCTCTGCTGGAACCAAAAGGTAGGGCACTGATGAGAAAAGAAGTCAATGGGAATGAGAATTTATGTTTAGAGCAGAGTGTGACGAACCGTCCCTTTGTGATAATATTTTGCCCTTTCTGTTCTGGTTTTATCCCCTTGTTAAGTGGTCTTCCCATTCTCCCCTTGTTAAGTGGTCTTCCCATTCTCCCCTTGTTAAGTGGTCTTCCCATTCTCCCCTTGTTGAGTGGTCTTCCCATTCTCCCCTTGTTGAGTGGTCTTCCCATTCTCCCCTTGTTGAGTGGTCTTCCCATTCTCCCCTTGTTGAGTGGTCTTCCCATTCTCCCCTTGTTGAGTGGTCTTCCCATTCTCCCCTTGTTGAGTGGTCTTCCCATTCTCCCCTTGTTGAGTGGTCTTCCCATTCTCCCCTTGTTGACTGGTCTTCCCATTCTCCCCTTGTTGAGTGGTCTTCCCATTCTCCCCTTGTTAAGTGATCTTCCTATTCTCCCCTTGTTAATTTGTCTCCCCTTGTTAAGTGGTCTTCCCATTCTCCCCCTGTTAAGTGGTCTTCCCATTCTCCCCTTGGTAAAGCTGTATATGTTTAGCAGCTGTTACATAGACAGGCATTCTACACTGTTTGTTTAGAGAAATGTGACCTTGTAGTCTTTCACTTCTATAGAGTTCATACTGTATTGTTGGGTTGTAGGGTTTGTTGTGGGTTGGGAAAACCCGGAGCCAGGCTGTCGGGTGGGGGTGAAGTTGTATATACTGAACTGTGTTCAATAAAGATTGTATCATTTCATCCTACACAAAGTTCCGACTCGTGGTTTGGGATATCGGGGAAGGATTGGTTTTGAGTTCTAATACCTGCCTTGGCAGAGCACTGGAAGACTTGCAGGACAAGGGGACCATTGGCTGAGACGCATCGCTCCGCATGAGGAAGCCCAGGCGGAACGGTTCCACCACACAGAGTCTAGAAGGAACTCCTGTATAGGGAGCCTATGATATAAAGGGGTGACTCTGACATGATAGGGGCCTCTGGCATGATGGGGGAACCCATATCCCAGGCTTAGGTTTCCCATTGTCGAGTACCATTACGTTTTTTACATTTTTTATTGGGGCTCCTTGAGATTTTGTAGACTTTTAACCTCTTGCCATCCGCCTGCTGTTTATAAACGGCAGGGCGGTGGCAGTCCAGGGTCGGGTTGCCGTCCATAAACGGCACCCGCCTTTTCTAGCTGTGCGCGCTCCCTGGGAGCGCGCACCACCGCGATCCGGTGCCCGCTGTGTCCTCCGGACACAGTGAAACACCAATCGTCGGACGGGACCTCTGTACGAGGTCCCGATCATGTGATCACTGATTGGCGAATCAGTGATCACATGCAAAGTAGTAAGCAAGATGTCACTTGTGACATCATTGCTTACTATGTGTGAAATCTGTGAATGATCACAGAGATCACATGGTACAGGGCTATTCACAACAGCCTTGTACCATGTGACAAGCTGTGACCACTCACAGCTCACTCAGTAATTCTCAATGACTGCAGGAATGCAGACAGAGAGAAAGAGAAATGATTGCTTTTACATCCTATATGGGTGTAAAAGCAATCAGTGTAAAAAAAAAATATATATATATTCATCACCCCCCACAAGTAGTACAGTGTCACCATGGTGACAGTGTACTGCTAGGGTGACAGTATGTAAAAAATAAAAATAAAAAATAATATAAAAAAAATAAAATGTAAAAAAAAATGTTTAAAAATTATAATTTTTGGTTATAAACTAATTTGGATTTTTTTTTTTTTTTACTAAAAAAATAACGGAATACATTTTGGCTAAGATTTATGATGAAATATTATTTATTTGCAAAATTTTATTTAAAAACACTTTTTTTCAAAATTTTTGAACTTTTTCATTTACATAGTAAAAAAAATAAAAATCCCAGCGGTGAATAAATACCACCAAAATAAAGCTTTGTCTGTCTCAAAAAAATGGTAAAAAATTCATATGGGTACAGTATTGCATGACCGCGCAATTGTCATTCAAAGTGTGATAGCGCTGAAAGCTAAAAATTGCCCTGGACAGGAAGGGGTAAAAGTGTCCGGACAGGAAGTGGTTAAAGAATACCATGACCGAAAACAAGTTGAGAAACTCTGATCCACACCATCTTTGTAATGATCCAGGGAGAAACAGGAAAACAAAACATCTACAAAGTTGTTTCAATGTTTCCAGTCCATCACCATTTTAGAAGTTCAAAAAATCCTCAGCCTTGCAAGCCAGCAATCAAAGAGTGGAGCAATCTTTTGAAATAAAAAAAATAAAAAAGAGAGCAGAGCATGCCAGTATAATGAAGAACTTTCTTTAATCTTCAAATAAAAAATTAAGATTCCACTCGCAATAAAATTAGTGCTTAACTGGCTTAAAGGCATTTAACACTGACCCTCAATTCCACTGCTCATGGCCACCAGTGTCAGAATCAAGCGTTAGACCAGACATATGGGACGTTCCAACCCCTCCTATATCAGTAGTCAGTGTCTGGTTTGGGCTGGAGACCACCCTGGACTAACTGGATCAGTCCCTAGTCATAGATAGGTAGCTCCATGGGCAGTGAGGAAGGAATCAAATCCACTTGCTTGAGCCCAGCAGTGGTAGTGGACCCTCTTGGGGGCTTGGGTTGCCACCTCTCTGGTATGATCAAATGGTGTTAGTGAGAAGACTTTGGTGAGGAGGAAGGAGACCAAAAGCCAAGTCTTCACCTTCCCCCAATGGATACTCCTTAATGCTGAACAAATAATTGGGAGGTTCAATTAGGAGAAAGCGGCACCTTCAAGATGGCCTTGTAGGAAGCTCAAAGACATGAACTTTATGGGTGAGGAGGAAGGAGCGCCTGGTGTCCAGAAAATTGCAGCTTTCGATGTAGGGTTCACAAAACGTTTATTGAAAATGGAAACGTACATCAAGCCAACATGTTTCAGGGGAATGGACACCCCTTTTTTCAGGGCTGTTGGTGCTTACTTATGGGAGGTGGGTGTTCCCACAGCGATTTCTAAATTTCAAGCTTCAGATTGACAGGGTGCCGGTTGGTGATGATGCCTCCATCTCTGCTGCTGCATCATCACCAACCGGCACTCTGTCAACTGAAGTCTGAAATTTAGAAATCTCTCTGGGAACCACCCCCACACATAAGTATGTACTATCTGCCCTGAAGAAGGGGGAATCCATTTGCGTTGGCTCGATGTAATGGTTTGCATTTTCAATAACCATTTGGTGAACCCTACATCAAGAGTTGCATTTTCGTGGACACTGGACACGTGTTTACTTATGGGAGGAGATGGTTCCCACAGCGATTTCCAAATTTCAAGCTTCAGATTGACAGAGTTCTGGCTGGTGATGATGCCTCCATCTCTGCTGCTGCCTCATCACCAGCTGGAACTCTGTCAACTTAAGTCTGAAATTTAGAAATCACTGTGGGAACCACCACCTCCCATAAGTAAACCCCAACAGCCCTGAAAAAAATGGTGTCCATTCCCCTGAAATGCGTTGCACTCTCTGCCCTGAAGAAGGGGGAGTCCATTTGCGTTGGCTCGATGTAATGGTTTGCATTTTCAATAACCATTTTGTGAACCCTACATCAAGAGTTGCATTTTTCTGGACACTGGGCGCTTTCTTCTTCCTCATCCATGTCTATGGTCTGAGAACCTCCCACAAGGCCATCATGAAGGTGTTGCCAGTTATTTGTTCTACATCAGGGATGTCAAACTGGTGGCCCTCCAGCTGTTGCCAAACTACAAGTCCCATCCTGCCTCTGCCTTTCGTTGTCATGCTTGTAACTATCAATCTCAGGACTTGTAGTTTGGCAACAGCTGGAGGGCCACCAGGTTGACCGCCGTGTTCTACATTATGGAGAATCCATTGGGGAAGGGTGAAGACCTGTCTTTTGGTTGCTGCAATTGAGTGGAACTGTGAATGCTGTTGAGGTATCTCAGCTTCGGAACATTAGAAGAATGTGATTTCAATGCCCAGGAACCGCCCAAAACTGAAGCATACATTTTGAATTGGGCCGGCTTTTAAGTACAAAAACCATCCAGCAAATTGCATCTCGTTATCAGCCAAACTTTCGTCCATGTGTGGAATTCATCCGGCGACCTGCCATTACCAAGCCTCCCATCTAAACATGGGAAACCTGTGAATCACCGGTCTGTGTACAGATTACAGAGCTATTAAAGCGAATATAAAAAAAAAACCACGGAGCCAATTCATGTTAGTCATGATATCACGTAGAAGCGAAGTATTAAATACAAAACCTAAACAATGCCAAATGGATTTGGCCGAGATCAAAAGCTGAATCCATCGCTCGTCTTTCATCTCCAGCGTTCCCGTTCTGAGGACTGTGACCCCAGTCGAACATCTATTAAAGTTTCCTTTTGATCTTAACCTTGCATTTTTTTCTGTAAAAAGGGGCAATCTGCAAAAAAAAAAAAAAAAAAACATAGATAATTACGACATTGTGCTTCTAAGTACTTTCATCAGTTTGTGAGTAAATAGGCTTGTTTAAAAATTGGACAAGGCTGAAGAAAAGAATAGAATTTTTTTCTGTTGGAATGAAAAATATGTTTGTTGGGGAACCGGCCTGGGAAGACCTTTATAAAATTTATCTCAGCATGAAGCTTTAATATCGTGTGGCCATCTCGCTTTCTGGGGCCATGGCATGCGCGCCAACTGCCCGGGATTCCTGCATCTTGGCCCGTCTGTCCTGTCGCTGTCCTGGGATCACAGCATTGGCCTTATCTGAGTTACTGCACACGCTCGGTAATTAAAAAGTGCATTAATTGTAGGGATTGGAGTCATGAGTGGGTGGTTCTTGTTCATGTTTAGAGGCGGGGTCTGGAAGAACCAGCTAGTAGAATAGGCATGATGAGTGATCCCTATATATTTAGAGGCCATAGCCACATGACTAGCAGTCTCCAGAACTATCACAGGACAAGCACTATCCAGCACCCTTAAAAGAGAAGCACTATCCAGCACCATCATAGGAAAAGCAGTCACCAGCATTCATAGGTCAAGCTGCCAGAACCAACACATGACTAGCAATTTCCAGCACTATTACAGGTGAAGCAGTATCCATCACTGTCATAGGACAAGCACTATCTGGTACCATCATAGGACAAGCACTATCTGGTACCATCACAGGACAAGCACTCTCCAGCACCATCACAGGACAAACACGATCCGGCACCATCAAAGGACAAACACTATCCGGCACCATCACAGGACAAACGCTATCCGGCACCATCACAGGACAAGCACTATCTGGCACCATCACAGGACAAGCACTATCCGGCACCATCACAGGACAAGCACTATCCGGCACCATCACAGGACAAGCACTATCCGGCACCATCACAGGACAAGCACTATCCGGCACCATCACAGGACAAGCACTATCCGGCACCATCACAGGACAAGCACTCTCCGGCACCATCACAGGACAAGCACTCTCCGGCACCATAACAGGACAAGCACTCTCCGGCACCATCACACACAGGACAAGCACTCTCCGGCACCATCACACACAGGACAAACACTGTCCGGCACCATCACACACAGGACAAACACTGTCCGGCACCATCAAAGGAAAAGCACCTTCCAGAACCATCATTGGACAAGCACTATCATAGCACAAGCACTATCCAGCACCATCACAGGACAAGCACTATCCGTCACCATCACAGGACAAGCACTATCCGTCACCGTCACAGGACAAGCACTATCCGTCACCGTCACAGGACAAGCACTATCCGGCACCGTCACAGGACAAGCACTATCCGGCACCGTCACAGGACAAGCACTATCCGGGACCGTCACAGGACAAGCCACCAGCACTAACATATGACTAGCAATCTCCAGAACTGTTACAGGAGAAGCACTATCCAGCACCGTCATAGGACAAGCACTATCCAGCACCGTCATAGGACAAGCACTATCCAGCACCGTCACAGCACAAGCACTATCCAGCACCGTCACAGCACAAGCACTATCCAGCACCGTCACAGGACAAGCACTATCCAGCACCGTCATAGGACAAGCACTATCCAGCACCGTCATAGGACAAGCACTATCCAGCACCATCATAGGACAAGCATTCTTCAGGACCATTATAGGACAAGCAGTAACCAACACTGTGACAAGTAAAGCGGGAACAAAAAAAAAGGTTAATCCTGCCAAAAACCAGGGAGCACGTATCTTCCAGTGCTCCCTGCTGCATGGTCTCAAGCAGTGTTATTACCCTGCCCTTCTCTATGGAATACAGAACACCTCCCCCTGTGATATGGAGATGAGGAGCAGGGGAGGTATCCTGCAATCAGGAGCAAGCATCATAGGGTGACAACGCTGGTTCTCTATAGATGCAGTACAGTGAGTGTTGTATTCCTAGGGGAGGAAGTGTGCTACTGGCAGGATCACCACAAACCTGAAAAAGGAAAACTAATGCAGCCATCACATCTAAAGGACTGGAACGCTGCAACATGTGACATTTTTTATTCTTGGGTTTGAATGCCCTTTAATTTTCAGTACAGTCTGCTTCAATATTTTTCGGTGCATGCGGCCATACTACACATACATGCGGCCATACTACACATACATGCGGCCATACTACACATACATGCGGCCATACTACACATACCTGCAGTCATATTACACATACATGTGGCCATACTACACATATCTGCGGTCACATTACACATATCTGCTGCCATACTACACATACGTGCGGCCATACTACACATACGTGTGGCCATACTACACATACGTGCGGCCATACTACACATACGTGCGGCCATACTACACATGCCTGTGGCCATACTACACATGCCTGTGGCCATACTACACATGCCTGCTGCCATACTACACATGCCTGCTGCCATACTATACATACATGCGGCCATACTAGACATGCCCTCGGCCGTACTACATATATATGCTGCCTACTACACATACGTGTGGCTGTATTACACAAACATGTGGCCATACTATACTTAGATGCATCCGTGCTATACATACATGGGGCCATACTACACATACATGGGGCCATACTACACATACATGCGGTTGTACTACACAAACTTGCGGCCGTAGTACACATACCTGCTGCCGTACTACACATGCCTGCTGCCGTACTACACATGCCTGCTGCCGTACTACACATGCCTGCCGCCGTACTACACATGCCTGCCGCCGTACTACACATGCCTGCCGCCGTACTACACATGCCTGCCGCCGTACTACACATGCCTGCCGCCGTACTACACATGCCTGCCGCCGTACTACACATGCCTGCCGCCGTACTACACATACATGTGGCTGTATTACACAAACATGTGGCCATACTACACTTAGATGCATCCGTACTACACATAAATGTGGCTGTACTACACATCTGTGGTCATACTACACATACATGGGGTTGTACTACACAAACATGTAGCCGTACTATACATGCATGCAGCTGTATTACACATAGATGCGGTCATACTACACATACATGGGGTTGTACTACACAAACATGTAGCCGTACTATACATACATGTAGCCGTACTATACATGCATGCAGCTGTATTACACATAGATGCGGTCATACTACACATACATGCGGCTGTACTACACATTACATGTGGTCATCCCCATTATTGATATTCCTTCCTCCTTAGTTCATCGGTGGTTTAATTTCCTAACACAAATCACGGAATGATATCATTCAATAAACACGCGGTTGTATTTTCGGAGACCCCCCCCCCCCCCCGACCCGTGACCCCCGCCCTCCCCAGATGTCTCCTCACTTTTGTTTAGCCAATCATAAGTGACCCCTAACTCGGGCCCTATCTCTTACAAGGGGGCCCCTTCTCCTGGCTCGGATCGTTGAATCGATGTTTCCGGATTGGCTCCGTTTCAATGATTTAATTCAGACTGTTATTAGTTGCAATGTGTTGCCTGTAAATGTAATGAAGTGTTTTGTCCTGATATGGAGCTGCGTCAGTTCAGCGTTCAGCGAGTCGCCATTTCATTAGATTAATTGCAGAGCTGCGTTCTCCGTCTGTTAATTTAGCTGTTCGCCGTTCTGACAGCGAGGCTTTCACAGTAATAGCGCGAGACGGGACGGTGCGATCAATTACATCTATTGTAGCTTTGTTCCATCGCTTATTGTTCCTCTCAACTGTCACTTCTCCTTTCTCCGGAGAAAATTCTACAAATCAACTCCAATCCGATAGAGGAAAACGCAGCGTTGGATCACAGAGCTACAACAGTGCGGGGGGGGGGGGGGCATTAGAGTGTAAGCTCCTCTGGTACAGAGACTGATGGGACTGTGGGGGAGTGGGGGCATTAGAGTGTAAGCTCCTTTGGTACAGAGACTGATGTTAGTGTGGGGGAGGGGACATGAGAGTGTAAGCTCCTCTGGTACAGAGACTGATGTGACTGTGGGGGGAGGGGACATTAGAGTGTCAGCTCCTCTGGTACAGAGACTGATGTGACTGTGGTGGGACATTGGAGTGTAAGCTCCTCTGGTCTAGAGAATGATGTATTTTGCTTGGTGTTCTCTGTACAGCGCTGCGGTATATATCAGAGCTATATAAATGTATAATAATAGTGTGTGACTGTGGGGGAGGGGACATTAGAGCGTAAGCTCCTCTGGTACAGAGACTGATGTGACTGGCTCAGTGTTCTCTGTACAGCGCTGCGGTATATGTCAGAGCTATATAAATGTGTTGTATTAATAGCGTGTGACTGTGGGGGAGGGGACATTAGAGTGTAAGCTCCTTTGGTACAGAGACTGATGTGACTGGCTCAGTGTTCTCTGTACAGCGCTGCGGTATATGTCAGAGCTATATAAATGTGTTGTATTAATAGCGTGTGACTGTGGGGGAGGAGACATTAGAGTGTAAGCTCCTCTGGTACAGAGACTGATGGAACTGTGGGGGAGGGGGCATTAGAGTGTAAGCTCCTCTGGTACAGAGACTGTGACTGTGGGGGAGGGGACATTAGATTGTAAGCTCCTCTGGTAAAGAGACTGATGGGACTGTGGGGGAGGGGACATTAGAGTGTAAGCTCCTCTGGTACAGAGACTGATGTGATTGGCTCAGTGATCTCTGTACAGCGCTGTGGTATATGTCAGAGCTATATAAATGTGTTGTATTAATAGCGTGTGACTGTGGGGGAGGGGACATTAGAGTGTAAGCTCCTTTGGTACAGAGACTGATGTGACTGTGGGGGAGGAGACATTAGAGTGTAAATTTTTTGTTTATTAAAATCTTGCAAACAAAAAACATCATAAAAATCATATTTACATATATACAGAATAAAAATATGTATTTTTAAACAAAACCAGCTTACTTCAGCAAAATAACAAATCCTGACCGTCACCTAAACACCCCCTCAGGCTAAGAAACGATTAAACATTCACCCCATACATTCATCCCACACATTCATCCCATACATTGATCCCACACATTGACCCCACACATTCATCCCATACATCGATCCCATGCATGCAGCCTTTCTTCAAAAATCTGATGTTACAAAATCTAGGGGACGTGAAAGGACAGAAAGAGAAGCCACGCCCCCAGAGACTGACAGACAGCAGCTACGGGGACCTGACATTCCTCCACGCCTTTGTCCAGGCTCCCGGCCGCCACCTGTCCTTCTCAAGACCCCGAATCTTCCCAATCTCACCCAGAATGTTGTTCACCACCACCTCGACAGGAAGGACTTTTTTGCGAATGGAAACCTGACACCGTGCATTCCACGTGTGGTAACGGACTACTAAGCTAACTAGAAAAAGTGTCTCAAAATCAAAATCCCGGTGAGTCTGAAAGGCACCGTAAGACCACTCCGCGTAACTCAAGCGGGAAAGGAAAGGGATCCCCAGAGCCCCACCCACCCGCTTGTAGACTTCTATATTGAAGGGGCACTGAAGCAAGAAATGGTCCATCGTCTCCTCCACCCCACCGCACTCCACTCTTGGACAACCACGGTTCTCCGCAGAGCGATGCTTCAGGTTGCCCTTCACATAGAGTCTGCCATGGAACGAGAGCCAGGCCAAATCCCGAAACTTTAAAGGGATTCTCTCCAGATTCATCAAACGCAGACCCTCCCTCATAACCGGGCCTGGGCAATCCCTCAAGGCCAATGGCTCGCTAAAGGCAGATTCAACAACCCTCCTCTCCAGGGCCTTCCTAGGAAGAGATTTAATTTCCTCCGCCGTCACTCGCCATTGCCGAAGCATTTTCAGACACGGGGCAACATAAGCCGGGAGCTTACCATGTTGGACCCTCAGGCTTTTCACTGGCCCACCATTCTCCCAGCTCCGTAGAAAAGGCCTAAACCAGGACTGAAAAATACCAACCCACCCAGGCGGTTCCTCTGCCAGCATGCTACCAAAATTATGTTTCAAAAACATCAGAGAAAAGAAAACCACCGGGTTGACCATACCTAGGCCACCCATCCGCCTGGGAAGGTAGGTTACAGACCTCTTAATGAGGTTCAGTTTGTGCCCCCATAACAGCTGGAAGAAACAACTGTAGATCCTCGCATAGAGAGACACTGGCAAAACACAGACAAAGCTGACATACAGAAATACCGGGATCAGGTAAGTTTTAATCAGGTCAATCCTTTCCCTGTAAGAGAGTTTCCAATCCTTCCAGCTGGCCACCTTGGCATCGGCATCTTGTAGCCTGCTTACCCAATTTGCAAGGCCGTAATCACCGGGACCAAATCTGATGCCTAATACTTTAATTTCCTGCTGGGACTCTGGGAAGGCGTCCGGAAGGGTAAAGCCTTCGCCTTCCTCTCCCATCCAGAAAACCTCACTCTTATCCTGATTGATCTTTGAGCCAGATGCCTCAGCATACCGTTCCATCACCAAGACCACCTCCTCCGCCTCCTGCGTCCCGGAGATGAAAACAGACACGTCATCAGCATAGGCCACGACCCTCAGAGGGGGCTCCCCAGGAATGCCCAAAGGAACTCCACACAACGGTCCGCTCTCTAACCTCCGAATGAAGGGATCGATTACAAACGCATATAGCAGAGGACTCAAAGGACACCCCTGACGCACACCTGAGCCAACCTCAAAGGGTCGTCCAATCCAACCATTCACAAGCATGAAGCTTTCAGCCCCTCTGTATAAGGTCTTTAGCCAATCGATAAAGCCCCCCTCCAGGCCATACTTGCCAAGAAGCAGCCATAGGTACTCATGATTGACTCGATCAAAAGCTTTGGCCTGATCCAATGCCAGCAGGAACTTTCCCCAGCCTGCAGCCCTGCACCGCTCCAGGGCCTCCCGGACAGCTAACACCGCTGAAAAAGTGCTTCTTCCCTGAACCGAACAGTGCTGATGGCGAGAAAGTAAATTGCCCGCAACAGACGATAAACGCCAGAAAATAATTTTTGCCAATATCTTCCTATCAACATTGAGAAGGCTAATGGGCCGCCAATTCTCAATTCTCGAGGAATCCTTACCCTTTGACAGAAGAATCACTGCAGATTGTCGCATGGAGGGAGAGAGCGAACCCTCTCTCAGACAGCCATTAAACACCTCCACCAAATATGGGGCCAGAGTCACCTTAAAGTGCTTATAAAACTCGGCTGTCAATCCGCCTGGCCCAGGCGACTTCTTCATGGCAAGCTGATCAATAGCTTTCACCACCTCATCTGCCGTGATGTCCTCTGTCAAACTCACAAGAGAACTGCCATTTCCCAGTCCTGGAGTAGAGTCCAGAAAACCCGACATGCTCGCCCGATCGAGGTCCCTCCTACCCAGGAGGTCAGCATAATATGACCTGGAGGTTTCCAGGATCCCTGACTTGGACTTTGTCAGGGAACCCGTACTGTCAACCAGGCCTACAACTGACTTAACTGCTCTACCTTGTTTGCAGTTCTGGTAAGGGTCGGGCGAGTGATATTTCCCATAATCCCTTTCCAGAACCAAAGAGGCATGCCTGTCATATTGACACTGCCTGAGCAAGAGTTTGACCTCAGAGATCGCTTCTGGATCTCCATTATTCGAGACAAGCCGATCGAGCTTCCTCCGCAGACGCTGGTAGGTGACATACTTATCAAGCTGTTTATTCCTTCCTATGGCCTTGAAAAACCCAACAATCCTTCGTTTTGTAAGCTCCCACCACTCAGACTTACTGCTGCAAACGTCCATGATTGATACCTGTGCCTGAAAAAAATCCTCAAAGGATTGACTCACCTTCTCATCGTCCAGGAGTGCCGAATTCAGCTTCCAGGTACCCCTCCCCTTAGGTGGTGTATCGGGGCCACTCAGAGTCACAGACAGAATACAGTGATCGGAAAACTCTACCGCCTGACACACTGGTGCCGAGAAGGCGGAGTTCCCCTTTAAAAAAAACCTATCTATTCTACTCTGACTAGAACCTCGCTGAAAAGTGAATCCCGTGTCGTCTGGGCAGCAATGAATGTGCACATCAACCAGACCTGTCTCTCTAGCTATTTTGTTTAAAAAAAACCCGTCACAGTCCAGCCTGACTCCGGTCCCTCTCCTGTCCTTAGTCCTAGTGACGGTGTTAAAGTCACCACCGAAGACAACTTGCTGGGCTGTAAAAAGGAAAGGCTTGATCTTCATGAAGAGGCATTTCCTGTCCCATTTTGTCTGGGGCCCATAGATGTTAATCAGGCGCAGGTCCTGCCCCCCCATGGAGACGTCTAAGACCATGCATCTCCCCATTTCTACCTCAATAATCCGCCGACAGGTTACCATGCCGGAAAAAAGTACTGCAACTCCAGTGTAAGGCTCGGCCGCAAGAGACCAGAAGGAGGGGCCGCGCCTCCACTCCTTCTTCGCCATATGAACATCCCCCAAACTGGACAACCTGGTCTCTTGCAAAAAGAAAATGTCAGCATCAAACCTGCTGAGCAAAAATAAGGCCATGTTACGAGCGCTTACTGATTTTATGCTGGCGACATTAATGGTCGCCACCTTCAAAGGAGTGGGAACCGCCATCAGGATGATCGAGGTACCCGTTTCTTAGCCTGCTTACCCCCCTCCCTACTTGGAGACCCTACACGCTTCATAGTCCTCTGTGTTTCCTCCTCCATGGAAACCAGAGACTCATCCCCTGAAGATCCCTCATCCTCCACCTCAGATAACACTTCAAATGTGTTTGACACCTCCACCCTCCCAGGGTCAGGTACAGGCACATCCTTCTTCCGCTTCTTCTTCCCAGACTTCCTTTTTGCCTCCAACCACTCCATATCATCATTTGATAAACCGGCCCGCAAAGCCCCCTCCCCTTCCCTTCCACCATCACCAACAACATCATCCACCCCACTCTCTCCACTCACCACAGCAGTCCCCCCAACCTTCACCCCAATACCCCCACCATCATTCACTCCACCCCCCAGCACCTCACGCGCTCTGACCCTCCGACGCCGGGGAGGGGGGGTCGGTGCAACCATACACATTGGTCCAGCTCCCACCACAGCCCCCACTACCTCTGGGGAAACTGACACAGGAGGATCAGACACAACATCCACGGACACTGACTCAGGGGGCACAACACAAGGAGATGACACATTAGAGGGACCATCAGACACTGGGACCACAGGGACAGAGACATTGGGGACCCCTGGCACAGCCTCCTTCTCCTCTGCCTCCTCCATGTCCAGACGAAAAAACTCTTCCACCAAAGCTGACTGGTTGTGCATGGCCTCAGGGCACCGGTTGTACGAATGGCCAACCTTATCACACAGATTGCACCTGATGATATTACAATCCTTAGCCAGGTGCCCCAGATCCTGACATAGGGAGCACTTCATCTCTGGACATGAGGAGGCGAAGTGACCCCGAGAACCAGATGCCCCAGATCCTGACATAGGGAGCACTTCATCTCTGGACATGAGGAGGCCAAGTGACCCCGAGAACCAGATGTCCCAGATCCTGACATAGGGAGCACTTCATCTCTGGACATGAGGAGGCCAAGTGACCCCGAGAACCAGATGTCCCAGATCCTGACATAGGGAGCACTTCATCTCTGGGCATGAGGAGGCCAAGTGATCCCGAGAACCAGATGCCCCAGATCCTGACATAGGGAGCACTTCATCTCTGGGCATGAGGAGGCGAAGTGACCCCGAGAACCGCATTTATTGCAGAGCTTGGGCTGTCCAGGGTAGAACACCACAATCCTGTCCTTCCCAATGAAGGCTGAGGAGGGCAGATGCTGGACCACATTCCCACACACATACAACCTCATCTGCACCGACCACCCACCAGTCCATATCCCTCTCTCATCCACAATCTTCTTCAGGGGTGCAAGTAGCTCCCCAAATCTCCTCAGCCAGACAGCCAAGTCAGCCGAAGGAATGGACTCATTCCGTACTAGAATGGTGACCATCTTCACTAGAGGTTGGCGTGAGACAACCTTTGGGACGAGTCCCCTCCATTCCGGCAGACCCTTATACATGTGTTCATACTTCTCCCAGAATATATCCAGAGACTCGGGGCGCACAAAGGACAGATCATACTCATAGGATCCTACAGGGCTGATCAAGGCGAAGATATCATCCGCCCTAAACCCCATCTCCAAAATCCTGTCCACCACCGACATCCTGACCGGGGGAGCACCCCCACCTTCCCATCTGAGCTGCACCAAATTCCTCCTCCTGAAGGACAGGGGTGCAGATGGCAGACCTGCAGCAGACCTCCCCCCAGAGCTGACAGCATGATGTGACCCCCTCCTCCCAGCCAGAGCCCCAGCATAGGTTTTATTTGCAGCATTAGATGTAGTGGACCTTAAAGCTGCACCCTGCCCATTGGTTGCAGGAACCTCAGAGCCCCCGCTCTGCAGACCACCATCAGAGGCAGCAGCAGTCACTCCATCCACCAACACACAGGCATTCCCCTTTCCAGCATTGCAAGCACTCTTATCATCCATATGTTTCCTTTCACTCGTGGCACTACTGCTCCCAGCAGACCCACTCACACCAGATGCTCCTGTCTCCCCCTCCCCCAACATACTCCTCTTAGGCAAAAGCCTTCCACTCCTGGTCACTCTCCCCTGGGTTTCAGCAACCCCTTTCAGAGTGCTGCTGACAATTTCCCTCCCACCATTTTCTGCTGCATTTGCAGCCATCAGCAGAGGTTGTCCAGCAATAGTCTCAGATCCCCCCTTTACCTTCCCCCCAGCAGAGTCCACAGTCACGGTTCCTGGTATCAGAGTCCTCAGTCCCAGCAGAGTGCAGTCCTGCAGGCACAGCAGCCATCTTCCCTGCAGAGCTCTGTGCACACACAGGAGGATTTCCCTCCAAAACACTGCAGTGCACATGGCTGTCCACACTGGAGTCCAAAATGGCACTTTTAATAAAGCGCAGCTTTTCTGTTTTTTTCTCCTTTACAGGACCAGGTACAGAGTCCTCACCGTCATCCTCAGAGTCCTCAGAAAAACGGAAAGTTCTTCCAATTAGGGAAGACTCCAATTCCTCAATGTACTTTAGCAGCCCTCCACCATATTCCTCTACCTCCTGTGCTGTTCCTCCAGCTTGCTGTGGAGGGAGGGAAGCAGAGGCTGACATTTGCTCCAGGGAAGCAGATCCTGAGGTGGATGGGATAGCAGGGGCAGCATCCAGGACCCCCTCCTCACTCTCCACCCGTACTGCCACCGCCGATGCTGGATCCTTACCGGAGTCTCCCTTCATCTTCCTGAACCTTTCCTCATTACGGAACTTTTCTCTGAAAGCTCCGCTCTTCTCCTTCAGCGTCTTTACCAGATTCTGCTGCTTCTTGATGGCGACCTCCAAACCCTTCATCTCCGGCTTCATACTCTGCCTCTTGCTGCTCCATGACTTGTCATGGAGAACTTTCTTCTTCTTGTAGTCAGTTTTCAGACTCACCAACTTTTCCTCCTCCTTTGCGATTCTCACCAGATAATCAGCAACCCGCTCTCTGAAGACAGGGAGGGATTCCCCACTTTTAGGGCCACAGCCAAGGTCTTCAGGTGCTGGTGAAGTATGGGAAGGCAAGCTGGGTCCCTCAGGGGGAGCATGGTCTGAGCCTAGCCCAGAAGAGGCCATGTTTCTGGGGCCAGGCGAGCAGGCCTGGCCCCCTAGTGCCTGGAGAGGGAGAGCACCTGCAGCACAACCTCTCTGGTGCAGAGTGTAAGCTCCTCTGGTACAGAGACTGTGACTGTGGGGGAGGGGACATTAGATTGTAAGCTCCTCTGGTACAGAGACTGATGGGACTGGGGGGGAGGGGACATTAGAGTGTAAGCTCCTCTGGTACAGAGACTGATGGGACTGTGGGGGAGGGGACATTAGAGTGTAAGCTCCTCTGGTACAGAGACTGATGGGACTGTGGGGGAGGGGACATTAGAGTGTAAGCTCCTCTGGTACAGAGACTGATGTGATTGGCACAGTGATCTCTGTACAGCGCTGTGGTATATGTCAGAGCTATATAAATGCATAATAATAGTGTGAGACTGTGGGGGAGGGGGCATTAGAGTGTACATTTTTGTTTATTAAAATCTTGCAAACAAACAATATCATAAAAAACATATTTACATATATACAGAATACAATATATATAATTAAACAAAAACAGCTGACTTTAGCAAAGTACTAACAAACACATTAGAGTGTAAGCTCCTCTGGTACAGAGACTGATAGGACTGGCTCAGTGTTCTTTGTACAGCGCTGCAGTATATGTCAGAGCTATAAAAATGCATAATAATAATAGTGTATGACTGTGGGGGAGGGGGCATTAGAGTGTAAGCTCCTCTGGTACAGAGACTGATGTGACTGTGGGGGAGGGGGCATTAGAGTGTAAGCTCCTCTGGTGCAGAGACTGATGTGACTGTGGGGGGGGGGGCATTAGAGTGTAAGCTCCTCTGGTACAGAGACTGATGTGACTGTGGGGGGGGGGGGGCATTAGAGTGTAAGCTCCTTTGGTACAGAGACCGATGTGACTGTGGGGGAGGGTGCATTAGAGTGTAAGCTCCTGTGGTACAGAGACTGATGTGACTATGGGGGGGGGCATTAGAGTGTAAGCTCCTCTGGTACAGAGACTGATGTAACTGTGGGGGGGGGGGGCATTAGAGCGTAAGCTCCTCTGGTACAGAGACTGATGTGACTGTGGGGGGGGCATTAGAGCGTAAGCTCCTCTGGTACAGAGACTGATGTGACTGTGGGGGGGGGGGGCATTAGAGTGTAAGCTCCTGTGGTACAGAGACTGATGTGACTGTGGGGGGGGGGCATTAGAGTGTAAGCTCCTGTGGTACAGAGACTGATGTGACTGTGGGGGGGGGGGGCATTAGAGTGTAAGCTCCTGTGGTACAGAGACTGATGTGACTGTGGGGGAGGGGACATTAGAGTGTAAGCTCCTCTGGTACAGAGACTGATGTGACTGTGGGGGAGGGGGTATTAGAGTGTAAGCTCCTCTGGTACAGAGACTGATGTGACTGTGGGGGAGGGGGTATTAGAGTGTAAGCTCCTCTGGTACAGAGACTGATGTACAGCGCTGGGAAAGCTGTCAGTGGCATATCAGTAAGGATATGAAATGCTCTGTAATGTGGAATGTTCGATGTAGTCGATCGCTCTCCCTGCTGTATTATATATATTATATTACTAACAATAATGATTATAATGACTTCATATATAAAATATTATAATTTTCTAATATATATATAATGTGATGTAAGGTGTAGAGATTGTTCTGTATTTGTCCCGGGATCCCCCCCCGTAGGTCGGCGGTGGGGTTGGCGCTCCTCTCCTCTCCTCGGATCGTATAATGAGGGACGTTTTGCTGTTTCAGGTCTCACGGCGGCCGCCATGGCAGAAGCGATGAAGCTGCAGAAGATGAAGCTGATGGCGATGAACAGTCTTCACGGAAACGGCAGTCAGAATGGAACGGAGTCGGAGAATGAAGAACTCAATTCCAACGCAGGTACGAGACCGAAGGAAACCTCTGCCATGTGTGGGGCTTACAAACCTTTCTTGATTTCAGAGCGCAAAGACAAATAATGAGGGAAACCGGACTGACAATAGAAAAATATCGCCGGGGATATCTTTAGGTGGATCGCTTTTCAGTGGCGATTATTGGGCCTGTTTTAACCCTGAAAATCC
>NW_028320018.1:302500-452304 GCF_062004578.1 Staurois parvus | reverse complement strand
GCCGCTGCTGAAATAAGCATTCAGGGGACAGACAGTGAGGCAGGCACTTCAGACACCTCTCCTCCTCGGAGATTCAGTACAGGGACGGGTCCACATCCCTGCCACAGGTGCTGAAGTCGGAGAGCTGGAGGGGTGGGCAGAGTATACAGCAGGTCAGTGTGTAATCCCCCGACCCTGGTGACAGCACTGCAGCTTCATGTAGTAGGTAGGGGGGAGGGGGGGAAGAAAGAGGGCAGAGAGAGGGGGGGAAGAAAGGGCAGAGAGAGGGGGGGGGAAGAAAGAGGGCAGAGAGAGGGGGGGGGGAAGAAAGAGGGCAGAGAGAGGGGGGGGGAAGAAAGAGGGCAGAGGGGGGGGGAAGAAAGAGGGCAGAGAGGGGGGGGGGGGAAGAAAGAGGGCAGAGAGGGGGGGGGGGGGAAGAAAGAGGGCAGAGAGGGGGGGGGGGAAGAAAGAGGGCGGGGAGAGAGGGGGGGGAAGAAAGAGGGGGGGAAGAAAGAGGGCGGGGAGAGAGGGGGGGGAAGAAAGAGGGCGGGGAGAGGGCGGGGAAAGAGGGGGGGAAGAGGGCACAGGGAGAGAGGGGGGAGAAAGAAGGGGGGAAAGAGGGCAGAGAGGGGGGGAGAGAGGGGGGGAAGAGGGCACAGGGAGAGAGGGGGGGGAAAGAGGGCAGAGAGGGGGGGAGAGAGGGGGGGGAAGAGGGCACAGGGAGAGAGGGGGGGGAAAGAGGGCGGGGAGAGGGCGGGAAAGAGGGGGGGAAAGAGGGCACAGGGAGAGAGGGGGGAGAAAGAGGGGGGGAAAGAGGGCAGAGAGGGGGGGAGAGAGGGGGGGAAGAGGGCACAGGGAGAGAGGGGGGGGAAAGAGGGCAGAGAGGGGGGGAGAGAGGGGGGAAGAGGGCACAGGGAGAGAGGGGGGGGAAAGAGGGCAGAGAGGGGGGAGGGGGGAAAGAGGGCAGAGAGAGGGGAGGGGGGGAAAGAGGGGGAGGGGGAAAGAGGAGAGAGAGAGAGGGGGGGGGGGATGTCACCAAGTGTTCCAGCAACGCGTGACACCAACCCTAGGGACGTCCTGTAGACGTCTATAGATAAGAGCAGTAAGAGGGACAATGGAGAAGTAATGTGGGACAGAGGGATTTGGTTCCAAAGAGGCACAATCCCTACAAGTAAAGGGAAGTTGGGAGCCATGATGGATTTTTCTGTCCATCGTCTGGAGCTGTAGCAGTGTTGTACTGTATCTAACACATTCTAAGCACTGGCAATCCACTTGCTGCTAATCTGCGTCTCCCGGGGAGGTCGCGCGTTTCCTAAAAACCGTGGGATTAGGTTAAATCCTGCAGTGTTGGAATTAGAATGCAGTACGTATAAATTCCCCTTCTCACTCATGTATCTCAGCAGACAGATGGCCAGAGACAGGAGGAGAACATTTTATTCAGAATAAATAAATCCAACACTGTGACTAGCAGAAATGGCAATTTCCCCACTCCATCCCAGCGCACACGGTCTTCGAATGAACTGTGCAAATGCATTCGGAGATAAGCGGTCCATGTGTGCTTCTGTCAGGAGGCTCTGACAAATGGCTGATACATTCAGAAATCACCGCTGCGACAACGAAGATTAAACCTTTAACCACTTTGCATCTGGAGCAATTTTTTAATGTATCAAATACACTTTAAAATCTGCATTTTTTGCTGGAAAACTACTTAAAGCAGGATTCTACCCAAAAGGGGACGTTCCGCTTTAATGCCTTGTCCCCGCTCCCTGTAAATGATTGGCACGCGAATTTGACAGGTACCCGCTCCCACTTCCGGTGCAATCGCCTAAGGTGATCAGAAACAGCATTTGTCCTCCCCATAGTCTTCTGGGACACATGACAGGTCCCAAAAGACTACGAGGCCATTCACAAACCGCAGTGTTTGTCGTGCATGCGCAGTGGGCACCCGGCTGTGAAGCCGCAAGCTGTCACAGCCGGGTGCCCACACTAAGGATGCCAGCACCAAGGAGAGAAGACGGCCAGTGAAACCAGCCATGGTGGGGGCACCACTGGACCGAGGGGCAGGTAAGTGTATTTTAAAAGTCAGCAGCTACAGTTTTTAAAAACACTTTAAGAACCACTTTTACTGTGAATGATGGCTCTAGAATTGCTGCTCATTTTGACATTTGCGGGTATACCCAACATGTGTAGTACTATTACCATTTGCATGTACAGTTGTGTTCAAAATAATAGCAGTGTGTTGAAAAAAGTGAATAAAGCTCAAAATCCTTCTAATAGCTTTTATTTCCATCCACACAAATGCATTGGGAACACGACACATTCTATTCCAAATCACAACATGAAGAAAAATATATCAAATTTGTGTTGTTCCTGTGAATATTAGACGGTTCAAAAAAAATCGCAGTGTTTGTATTCTTCTTTACAAACTCAAACATTCACTATACAAACTGAGAAATGTTTGAAGATTTTGCTTTCCTTTGAATGACTTCATGAATATTTGGTTGTAGTCGCACTGTTTCTGAGAACTGCTGTACATCTGTGTTGCATGGAGTCACCCAACTTCTGGCCCCTGTGATCAGGTATTCCAGCCCAGGATGATTGGACGACATTCCACAGTTCTTCTCTATTTCTTGGTTTTGCCTCAGAAACGGCATTTTTGATGTCACCCCACAAGTTTTCTATTGGATTAAGATCCGGGGATTGGGCTGGCCACTCCATAACGTCAATCTTGTTGGTCTGGAACCAAGATGTTGCACGTTTACTGGTGTGTTTGGGGTGGTTGTCTTGTTGGAACACCCATTTCAAGGGCATTTCCTCTTCAGCATAAGGCAGCATGACCTCTTCAAGTATTCTGATGTATTCAAACTGATCCATGATCCCTGGTATGCGATAAATAGGCCCAACACCGTAGTATGAGAACATCCCCATATCATGATGCTTGCACCACCATGCTTCACTGTCTTCACACTGTACTGTGGCTTGAATTCAGTGTTTGGGGGTCGTCTGACAAACTGTCTCCGCCCACTAGACCCAAAAAGAACAATCTTACTTTCATCAGTCCACAAAATGTTGCACCATTTCTCTTTAGGCCAGTCAATGTGCTCTTTGGCAAATTGTAACCTCTTTTTTCCAACAGTGGGACTTTGCGGGGACTTCTTGCAGATAGCTTGGCTTCACATAGGCGTCTTCTAATTGTAACAGTCCTCACAGGGAACGTCACACCTTCTTTCATCTTCCTGGAGCTGATTGTTGGCTGAGTCCGCGCCATTTTGGCTATTCTTCTATCCATTCCAATGGTAGTTTTTTCTCTTTCTTCCACGTCTTTCAGGTTTTGGTTGCCATTGTAAAGCATTTGCCATCATTTTAGCTGAGCAGCTGATCATTTTCTGTGCTTCTTTATATGTTTTCCCCTCTCCAATCAACTTTTTAATCAAGGTACGCTGTTCTTCTGAACAATGTCTGGAATGACCCATTTTCCTCAGAATTTCAGAGAGAAATGCACTGTAACCAGCATGTCCAACATTTCCTGCCTTCCTTCCTTAAATAAGGGCAATAATTGCAACCTGTTTTTCAAAGAATGAATGACCTCACTAATAGAACTCCACACTGCTATTATTTTGAACACGCCCCTTTCAATGAGTGATTCAATGACACAGAATCAGCAGCATGCATGTCATGACTGTTGGGTCTGTTGGATTTCTATTACTCTACTACACCTGCTAGGAAATTATTTGCCATGTAGAAATATCATTTCCACCAAAAACAGTGATTGATCCGGTTAGTGATGCCTGACTGCTATTATTTTGAACACAACTGTATGTACACGCCCTACTAACAAGGTCACTATGTGATGGCATTGGGCAACTATCAGGTTCCCTTTATGATGACATCAGGGGTTCTGTTAGGCCCCTAATGTCCCCCCTGCCCTCTACTAAAGCTGATCAAGCAGACTGAGCATGATTAGCTGTTTACTCAGCATTTCAACCTGGATTCTGGTAGCTTAGTATCCACAGATGCTCAGAACTGAGTGCTTCCAGGTCCATTAGTTGCAGAGAGGTCAGGGAATCAATCTACCCATGCTCGCCATCACTGCAGCATTTACTGTGGTCCCAGGCTCTCTCAAACCATGGTGAGGGGAAGGGGGGACAGCATAGTCACCTTTCCAGTCCCGTAAAAGTGATTTGGGCAGCTCTGTAGCTTCCTGGAACGTTTACTGAATATCCATGAGGCAGCTGAACAAAACCATAACAAGCGAACGGCTGAATTTTTGGACCCCTTTGGATCCAGGATGTGTATACATGGCCTTGGCATGGCAAATGTTAAAGAGAAGAAGGGGTGCAATAATCTTTGGGTGCAACAACCTTTATCAAAACAAACTTTAAAGAAGTATAGCCAAAGCTACAGTATATCACAGAAATGAGTACACCCTTTCTGTACATATTTGATTTTATCTTTTCATGTGACAACGCTGAAGAAATGACACTTTGCTACAATGTGACGTAGTCAGTGTACAGCTTGTATAACATGTAAATTTGCTGTCCCCTCAAAATAACTCAACACAGCCATTAATGTCTAAACCGCTGGCAACAAAAGTGAGTCCACCCCTAAGTGACAAGGTCCAAATTGGGCCCAAAGTGTCAATATTTGTGTGGCCGCCGTTATTTTCCAGCACTGCCTTAACCCTCTTGGGCATGGAGTTCACCAGAGCTTCACAGGTTGCCACTGGAGTCCTCTTCCACTCCTCCATGACGACATCACGGAGCTGGTAGATGTTAGAGACCTTGTGCTGCTCCACCTTCCGTTTGAGGAGGCCCCACAGATGCTCAATAGAGTTTAGGTCTGAAGACATGCTTGGCCAGTCCATCACCTTTATCCTCAGCTTCTTTAGCAAGGCAGTGGTGGTCTTGGAGGTGTGCTTGGGGTCGTTATGTTGGAATACTGCCCTGCGGCCCAGTCTCTGAAGGGAGGGGATCATGCTCTGCTTCAGTATGTCACAGTACATGTTGGCATTCATGGTTCCCTCAATGAACTGTAGCCCCCCAGTGCCGGCAGCACTCATGCAGCCCCAGACCATGACACTCCCACCACCATGCTTGACTGTAGGCAAGACACACTTGTCTTTGTACTCCTCACCTGGTTGCCACCACACACACTTGACACCATCCAAACCAAATCAGTTGATGTTGGTGTCATCAGACCACAGGACATGGTTCCAGTAATCCATGTCCTTAGTCTGCTTGTCTCCTGCAAACTGTTTGCAGACTTTCTTGTGCATCATCTTTAGAAGAGGCTTCCTTCTGGGACAACAGCCATGCAGACCAATTTGATGCAGTGTACGGCGTATGGTCTGAGCACTGACAGGCTGACCCCCCCACCCCTTCAAACTCTGCAGCAATGCTGGCAGCACTCATAGGTCTATTTCCCAAAGACAACCTCTGGATATGACGCTGAGCACGTGCACTCAACTTCTTTGGTTGACCATGGCGATGCCTGTTCTGATTGGAACCTGTCCTGTTAGACTGCTGTATGGTCTTGGCCACAGTGCTGCAGCTCAGTTTCAGGGTCTGGGCAATCTTCTTATAGCCTAGGCCATCTTTATGTAGAGCAACAATTCTTTTTTTTTTTCAGATCCTCAGAGAGTTCTTTGCCATGAGGTGCCATGTTGAACTTCCAGTGACCAGTATGAGAGAGCGAGAGCAATAACACCAAATGTAACACACCTGCTCCCCATTCACACCTGAGACCTTGTAACACTAATGAGTCACATGACACCAGGGAGGGAAAATGGCTAATTGGACCCAATTTGGGCATTGTCACTTAGGGGTGGACTCACTTTTGTTGCCAGCGGTTTAGACATTAATGGCGGTGTGTTGAGTTATTTTGAGGGGACAGCAAATTTACATGTTATACAAGCTGTACACTGACTACGTCACATTGTAGCAAACTGTCATTTCTTCAGTGTTGTCACATGAAAAGATAGAATAAAATATTTAGAAAAATGTGAGGGGTGGACCAGGGGAGGACTGACCATTTGGAAACTCGGGCACTGCCCGAGGGCCCGGGGTCAGTAGGGGGCCCCATGAGATGCCCCTGGTACCTTTTTTATAGGCTTTTTTGAGTTTGGGCAAGGACACGGGCCCCATGATCCCCTACTGCCCAGGGGCCCCATGACTTGTCACTCCGCCCCTGGGGTGGACTCACTTCTGGGAGATACTGTATATTGGATAGAAGTCTCCTGTAGGTCACAGGAGAGCAGTTAGTCCACTGTCAGCACTCAGCCAGTCCAGGCTCTGAAAAGATCCTGGTCACATGGTCAGGATCCACCCAGATGCCTGAACCGACACATGGCTCAGCCTCTCAGTTAGATGGTGAGATCCTGAGCCAGCCCTCTCCTGTCCCATCCACAGCCCAACGCTCCAGTGAGCACTGGGGGGAGGCAGAGCAGAGAGCCAGAGACAGTCAGAGAACTGATCGATCAGCGGTGTTTGATAGCTCAGTTCTCACTGCAGAATCAACAAGGGACAGATGCAGCATTGGATTTGAGTATAAATGTTTGTTAAAAGTTCATACATCTTTTGAGGCTAGGTTCACACCTATGTAGGTTGCGTTTGACTTGTTTCTGCATTGCGTTTTGTGTTTTTGCACCTGCATTTCTTGACACTTTTTGAGGGTTTTTTTTTTTTCTTGTAGCTAGGCAGATTTAAAAACACAAAATGAATCACAAATGCAATACATGCTTTGCTGCAGCGTTTCCATTGAAATCTATAGAACCAAAAACACAGCTTTTTCCATTCAGAAAAGTCCCTGACCCTTTCCAATAAACGCACCGGGTGAAAACGCAGAGATGTGAACATGTCCCATAGGAAATCATGTTAAATGGACTGTAGTGGGTTTCTGCAAAACATTTAGGTGTGAGCCTAGGGTAAAGGGTAAGTTCACGTTTGGGATCAGGTTCCATGTCCCACTGCTGCAGCCACTGCCCTCTCTCCCTGTGACAGCAATACGGGGAGAAGTCCCCTGTACTAGCAGTCACTTGAAACCAACACGGCTATGTTGGACTCCGCTCACATGTCCACATCATTCATTCAGAGTTTTATGAATGAATGAACTACAAGTACCGACATCCTTTGCAGATGTCAGCTTATTGTTGTCAGTGAACTACCACAGCTCCAAGGTAGTTCATTGACTCTTCCTGTCTGTCTGTACGAGGTATGAACACACAGAGAACATTGACAGTATGAAGGAGACCTGCATGGCACCAGCGATCTGCCCGAGCTGACAGGGAGGTAGACTGTAAACAAAACTGGTCTTCCTCTCCGTCGGTGCTTGTCAGTAATCACCAGGTGCCTGCGGGTAATCACCGGTTGGGACCCGGCAATTGACATCTACGGCTGCGGATGGCAGCGCGGGTAGAGCACGCGCGCCCCCTACCCGGAAATGCAAAATCATGTATATATATGTGATTTTGTGCACCCGTGTCGCCGTGTAGCAGCATATCTGCTATACGGTGGTGGGTAAGTGGTTAAAAACAAACCATTCAGTTTAAAATAGAAATGAACGGAAAAATATTTGTGTTTACACTGTATAAAAACATTAGAAATACCTTTTTTTTCTCCCCTTTTTCTTATAAGTGATCATATAACCCTGTGTTCTCAGCTTCAAAAGGAGCTTACTGAGCTGGGGGGAGGAGAAACAGCATAACACTGAACAGGTGGCCATTTCAGCACAAGTCTTGGCCATTGCAGGACAGGTAGGCGGAGTTCCCAGCACAGTCATTAAACTGACCACATGCCTAGTGTCGGCAGTTTTAAATAGGAAAGCAGAGGGACTTGCAGGAACACCAGGGATTTTACGTAAAGGAAGCAATACTAACCAAACAGGAGATTTTTTTTTATACAAGTATATGGTACAGCAGGCACCTATCAGAAAAATGAAATATTGAGTTGACATTCTTTAAGAGCAATAACAGACAAAACAAGTCGGTGCTGTAGCATATTGTCACTTTATTAACTGTACATGTGCACACAAAAAGAGTCCAAGTGTTTCCTGCTTAGAATTATTGTATATAGGATACATCATAATACACCTAGAAGGAAGACAGATTGTCTGTTATATAGTCCGAGAATCGTGGCGGCAATTTAAAACACAACAGCCAACACACACATGCCATCAACTAACTCACAATATACTCAAAAAATCTACATCAAGACACACAAGAACGACGGACACAGGACTACAAAAACTATTGCATCGTGTTACTGAGACACACGGAGGGGTATGCATATTTCACAACTGTGCAAAAATACTGTTTTCAGGTCATCTCAAAAAAAGAAAGAAGATCACCTGAAATTAAAGACCAGCACAAAATCAACAGTTATGTCATCAAAGCAGTCCGATAAAAGAGTCTGATGTTATATTTAGCAATCTAAAATTGGCCATGCTGCGTTTTCTAACCTGTAAAGGGAATTCCACCTTGTACAGTACAGGATTGAACACACTACCACTCTCTATGTGCTGAGTGAGGTCATCTTTAAAGAGATCTAAGATGATTTACATACATGAAAACTAAATGACAAGCCTTCCGTTTAAAGCTGAATTCCAGGGATAAAAAGTGATGGCACACTATGAGTTAAGTCCAAGGAGCTGCATGTCATCTCCCGGGCTTATCTCTACTGTTTCCAATTAACAGGTGTATTGCTGTACCGGGAATTACAGCAGACACTCCGGGCTATGAAAGAGAAGAAAGGCACACAGAACAGCTATTCCCACCCCTCCCCTCTGCTGCCCATTCAGAGAAGCCTTTGTATTTTGTGAATGTGTTCACATAATACAAAGGCTTCTGTGAACAGGCAGGAGGAGCAGAAGGGGTGGGCATAGCAGCTACAGCGACTCTCCTGTTTAAAATGCAGAGCTTAGAAGGATCAATGCTGCTCTCCTGGAACTACAAGGATAGCTGTCTTTTGGGAGTACTATAAAAGGTGTCAGATATAAATAAAAGAGCTAAGCCCAGGAGGTGTCATGCACCTCACTGCACTTAACTCATAGTGTGCCTTCCTATTTTACAGAAGGAGCTGACTTCCTGGAATCCAGCTTTAAATCAACTAAATACATTCCAGATACATGTAAACAAATGTATGCAAAGTCCTACTGTTTGTTTTCCTTGTAAAGCAACCACAGCCCATGCAGAAAAACCTGTCCCCTGCCAGCAGTTGCAGAGGGTGACCTTTGCTCCTTTCGTGGAAGCTGTTACGGGAGTCACTTTGGGTGGGGGGCCCATGGAACCCAGCTCACTTTGGAGAGGTGGGGAGACCCGTCTCAGCTGCCCATATCCCTCTTATCTATAAGTCACCCTGTGCCTGTTATGGGTACAGGGTGATCTGTCCTAATATTGTGTAGACATGTAAAGGTGGGGTGGGGGTTGTAGATTGTTTAATGCCATGTGGTTGCATCCCATTGTTCTATTGTGTGTCTTGCTTGGGAGCAAACTATTATGGGATGTATGTGCTTATGTGTATTGGCTTGGTGGGGGAGGGGGTGTTTCCAGCAGCCCCACCTCCTGATGGGACTGTCTGCTGGTGTGTCTCTTGTTACTAAAGGAAGTTTGCCCTGCCCTGTGTCATTATGCGGGGGGGAGTTGTTACCTTGAACGTATATATATCTCGTATCTGTGCTAAAATAAAATAGTTTATTGCCTGGTTTCCTTCAAGACTGGTGCCGTCTAGTCTTGTGTGGTCTGCTGTGGTGTCTCCAGCAGCCCTCCCTCCTGATGGGACTATCTGTTGGTGTGTCTCTTGTTACTAAATGTAGATTGCCCCGCCCTGTGTCATTATGCAGGGAGGGGGGATTGTTCCCTTGTATCTGTGTTAAAATAAACTAGTCTACCTTCTGCCATGCTTCAAATCTGGTGTCGCCTGGATCTTGGGGTAACAATAGCCAGAGTCACTGGTCTCGTGTTCCAGAGCCTGAGAAGCAGCTTCTTGACAGAGATACCCAGTCGTGGGTGTCTGGGGTCTGTTACAGAAGCAACTAATCCTTGCAGCACTGCTCTGACTCAGGAGGGAATGTGTCTGACAGATCACAGAGAGCAAGTGTTTCTTATTACAGCATGCTGGCAGGAGACAGGCTTATTTTTACTTTGGTTGTGGCTGAGTGTAAAAAAAAAAATGGTAAGACATCGCACACGTTTGTTTTGATGCACTTGTAATGTATTTAGCTGATTTATTGGACTTTACAATATCCACCCCTATCCTGCAGCATAATCGGTTTTTAAAGCTGAAATGCTGAAAATATTTGTATTGCATACTCTATAATGGTCCAGCTCCTCACAATGAAAGCTTGCAACCTCATACCTTCTGGGCCATTGGGGAAGCTGGAAATCACTATAGTAGTTGGCGCTACAAAAGTGATCATCGCAGTCTTTCAGGTGCTGCTCCAGTGGCCGCCTATTTACACATTGACCACAGGGTGCCGCTTGCTGGGCATTGCTGTCATTCATAGAATGCCTTGTATTTGTTTCATTGAATATAAGGCATTCCCTCTTTGGCTGAGGAGGGGCTGTGACATCGCAATATCCACCCCGTCCAATCAAAGAACGCTTTGTATTCAGTGAGCAAAAAATACACGGCGTCTTTTCGCTATGTATGCTTTTGGTTGACTTCTTGATGAGCTGTATCTTTGTCTGTATCTTACTGAATTGTTCAACTGATGTATGCTGCATTACATGTAATAAAACGTTTACCTGAAAAAAAAAAAATACAAGCCGTTCTATAATTGATGGCAATACCAAGCGATCAATACTCCGTGGTCAGTGTACAGAGGGGAAGCTGTTCGCTACAGGACCTGGAAGACCGCAGCTATCACTACAGTAGCTCCATCTGCAGAACTAAAAACAAATATATAGCGGGGTTTCGTCACAGTGAGTAACAGCATGAAAACCGGTAAGCTGCAGGATAGAAGACCTTTTGCGAAGTTAAAAAAAATCATTACATACAAAACCCCATTTAAAATCTGGCAGATCACACAAGTGGCAGGAAGAAATACTAGGCAAAATGTAACAACCTAAAGATATAACCATTTCCTTGGTATCTTTCAATACATATATTGTTTAATTCTAAATCAATGTAAAAGTAAAAAATATGACACTCCTCTGAACGATACATGAGTATAATCAAGTGCACCTGTTACTTCTGTTCAGTAAAGAAGCTACTATCCTAAGCCGAACTAAAATTCATTACATCGTGGCAATAAAACAAAATCAGCAATAAAAGTTACATTACTGACAGCTAGTAAATAGGCAGGATGTATTTATATAAAGAAAGTAACCTTTCTACAGGCTGCCCTCACTGTGGGTGCACATTAAAAGGGTATTCTATAAATAAAGCACCCCACCCCACCCCGTTTAGGATCGCTCTGTGTAATAATACTAAATGGTCCCCCCTCCACCCCTATAGGTGAAAATAGGAACCACATCCATGCTTGGTAACAGAGCCAGGATAGTCCTGTATGTGAAACCATACATTGACAGAGGTGGGGTCCTAACTGGAAAAAAAACAGCACATGGCTAAGGATCACAGCAGACCAGTATACGGCAAGTGTACCTGTCCTTCCCATTTAGATACACTGGGGGACATTTACTAAAGCTGGAGTGTGCAAAATCTGGTGCACCCCTGCATAGAAGCCAATCAGCTTCTAGGTTGTTTTCTTTTCGTCAAAGCTTAATTGAAGCTGATGCACATGCACAGCTGCATCAAATTCTGAGTGCTCCAGTTATATAAATCTCCCCCATGGTCACTCAGGGTGGAAGGACATTTGAAAGCTTGAGTTGTGGGTTTTAATCTAGGATGCTACACAGAGGGTGGGGTAGGGTAGGGCGGGGCAGGGCGGGGCGGGGTAGGGCGGGGCAGGGCGGTGTGGGGTAGGGCGGGGTAGGGTAGGGCAGGGTAAGGTAGGGCGGGGTAGGGTAGGGCAGGGTAAGGTAGGGCGGGGTAGGGTGGGGCGGAGTGGGGTAGGACAGGGTAGGGTGGGGTGAGATGGGATAGGGTGGGGTGAGATGGGATAGGGTAGGGTGAGGTAGGGTAGGGTGAGGTAGGGTAGGGTGAGGTAGGGTGGGGCGGGGTGAGGTAGGGTGAGGGGAGGTAGGGTGGGGTGAGGTAGGGTAAGGTGACGTAGGGTGGGGTGAGGTAGGGTGAGGTAGGGTGAGGTGGGGTGGGATAGGGTAGGGTGAAGTGAGGTAGGGTGGGGCGAGGTGAGGTAGGGTGGGGCGGGGTGGGGTAGGGTGAGGTGAGCTGGGGTGGGGTAGGGTGAGGTGTCTAAAGCAGACATCCACTTTAAGCTTAGAGAAGAAAAACCTTTAAAAAGGAGTAAATGAACATGACTGTCCAAACGTTCTTCCTAGGTGGCAGCAGGCCCTGTACCAATATACAATGCACCATTGTTTTTATATGTAAAAAATGATCAAAAAAGATATTTTAGCAAGTGGAAAAGAAACTGGCAGAAGAACAGATACACTGATATGCAGTTTATTCAAAGCCTAAGCCCCCATTCACACCTGAGCAATTTGTCATGTGTTTCCAAAAATGCAACAACACTCAACATGAAGGCTCCCATTTTATGGTGTCGGAGCATTATGCAGCCAATGGTCACTCAAAAAAGCACATGAGCTTTTTTTGGGGGGGAGGGGGAAAGAAACGAACATTTTTGGCCCTATAGACTTCAAAATTAAGCACCTGAAAATGCGCTTAACGTGTTTTTAGCACTTTTTTGCACCGGCCACAGGTCTGATAAAGGGGTCCCGCGTGGCTCCGAAATGTTGTTTGCGTTACAATGATGCGATCGCTGAATAAAGCTTTGAGCTGGTTCTGGTGATCCGTGGTGCGCTAGTGGCATTCTCTCACTTTATCGGCGGTTCCAGCCAGTGGTCGCTGCAGCACCTATTTACATTACAGCCACTCTGTAGGAACGTGTGCCTTGGAAGTGGTGTATAACAAATGGTCTCTTCGCAAGCTCAGGAAATAGCCGCTCGTCTAAAAAGGCGCTTAGCACACAGCGCTCAAACTCCAAATGGTCTGTTATTTGATGTAAATTAACAAAAGGAAAAACACAAAATAGATGACTGTGTGAAAAAATGCTGGAACTAAAAACAAACTGCTCAGAATGTGTACTTCACAACAAAGTGATGGAGATTATGGATGGGGCAGCCCAAAACCTAAACATAGGCAACTGCCGCTACTAGGTGTGCTGCTGCCTGCCATGGAGGAGGGACCCCACCCGAGAGAACACAAAGGGAGGATGGTGGAGACACCGGGAAACAACCATAATGCAGTATAACAGTGGAACAGACTTTATTGAGTGTATATAGTTCACCTCACAAAGGTTGAGCATCAGAGAGCATAGAGCATAATAGGGTCAGGAGCCGATAAATCTCATCTATCCACCAGGTCTTCAAGGATGGATTGGTGAGCTGGATATCCAGCGTCTAGGCCGCTCTCAGGCAATCCAACCAAGCATGGCGGCAGATGTACCGCTCGGTATCCTCAATCCCAATTGTTCCAGCAACTCTGACATCACCAATGGAGCATGCACAATAGCAGGACATGTTTCCAGTAGAGGAAGAGGAATTTGCCTCAAAACACATCCTGCTACTGCGCATGTTCCATTGGTGATGTCATCAGAGAGGCCACAATGATTGGGGTTGAGCACACCAAATGGAAGACCAGCCGCCAGGCCTGGTTGGATTGCCTGACAACAGTCTGGATGCTGGGCATCTGGCTCCCCCATCCATCCATGAAGTCCAGATGGACAGCCGAGATAAAGCGGCTCCTCTTCCTAATTCTTTTTGTTTTTTGATGTCCAACTTTGTGGGTAGAACCATTTACCTTCAATAAAGTGCACTATGGTTGTTGTGCTGTATCTCCCCCCTGCTTACAACCTTAGGCCTGTGAATAAAATAAAGGGCTCTGGAGTGTCCATGCTGGATGTGGAGACTTCCATCCACCTGGTGAGAGCCTACAAGAATCTCTATGACCCCTTTGATGTCCATTACAATAACCGTGACAAGTGGCCTGGGAAGAAATTGGTATAGCGAAAATGTCTCAAGAGCGCCGATAGCACAGGACACCGCAACACCACACAGAAAAAGCAGAAGAAGATTCAAAGATGATGACATATGATGTCACCGATGACACCGTTTTCCTTTGGCCAAAACACAAACGCCTAATGCTTAAAAAAAATGAAAAAACGCTTAAAAAAACAAGTAAAACAATAACAAGCAGTCTTTCAGGTGCTGCTCTAGTGGCCGCCTCTTTACACACTGACCACAGGGTGCCGCTTGCTGGGCATTGTTGTCATTCATAGAATGCCTTGTATTTGTTTCAATGAATATAAGGTATTCCCTCTTTGGATGAGGAGGGGCTGTGACATCACAATATCCACCCCGTCCAATCAAAGAACGCCTTGTATTCAGTGAGCAAAATATACATGGCGTCTATTCGCTATGTATGCTTTTGGTTGACTTCTTGATGAGCTGTATCTTTGTCTGTATCTTACTGAATTGTTCAACTGATGTATGCTGCATTACATTTAATAAAACGTTTACCTGAAAGAAGTGTACAGAGGGGAAGCTATTCGCTACAGGACCTGGAAGACCGCAGCTATCACTATAGTAGCTCCATCTGCAGAACTAAAAACAAATATATAGCGGGGTTCCGCCACAGTGAGTAACAGCATGAAAACCGGTAAGCTGCAGGATAGAAGACCTTTCGCAAATATGATGACATATGATGTCACAGATGACACTTTTCTTTTGGCCAAAACACAAACGCCTAATGCTTAAAAAAAAATGAAAAAACACTTAAAAAACAAGTAAAACAATAACAAGCAGTCTTTCAGGTGCTGCTCTAGTGGCCGCCTCTTTACACACTGACCACAGGGTGCCGCTTGCTGGGCATTGCTGTCATTCATAGAATGCTTTGTATTTGTTTCAATGAATATAAGGTATTCCCTCTTTGGATGAGGAGGGGCTGTGACATCACAATATCCACCCCGTCCAATCAAAGAATGCCTTGCATACAGTGAGCAAAATATACATGGCGTCTATTCGCTATGTATGCTTTTGGTTGACTTCTTGATGAGCTGTATCTTTGTCTGTATCTTACTGAATTGTTCAACTGATTTATGCTGCGTTACATTTAATAAAACGTTTACCTGAAAGAAGAATAAGAAATACAAGCTGTTCTATAATTGATGGCAGTACCAAGCCATCAATACTCCATGGTCAGTGTACAAAGGGAAAGCTGTTTGCTACAGGACCTGGAAGACCGCAGCTATCACTATAGTAGCTCCATCTGCAGAACTAGAAACAAATATATAGCGGGGTTCCGCCACAGTGAGTAGCAGTATGAAAACCGGTAAGCTGCAGGATAGAAGACCTTTCACAAAGATGATGACATATGATGTCACAGATGACACTGTTTTCTTTTGGCCAAAACACAAACGCCTAATGCTTAAAAAAAAATGAAAAAATACTTAAAAAACAAGTAAAACAATAACAAGCAGTCTTTCAGGTGCTGCTCTAGTGGCTGCCTCTTTACACACTGACCACAGGGTGCCGCTTGCTGGACATTGTTGTCATTCATAGAATGCCTTGTATTTGTTTCAATGAATATAAGGTATTCCCTCTTTGGATGAGGGGCTGTGACATCACAATATCCACCCCGTCCAATCAAAGAACGCCTTGTATTCAGTGAGCAAAATATACATGGCGTCTATTCGCTATGTATGCTTTTGGTTGACTTCTTGATGAGCTGTATCTTTGTCTGTATCTTACTGAATTGTTCAACTGATGTATGCTGCATTACATTTAATAAAACGTTTACCTGAAAGAAGTGTACAGAGGGGAAGCTATTCGCTACAGGACCTGGAAGACCGCAGCTATCACTATAGTAGCTCCATCTGCAGAACTAAAAACAAATATATAGCGGGGTTCCGCCACAGTGAGTAACAGCATGAAAACCGGTAAGGTGCAGGATAGAAGACCTTTCGCAAAGATGACGACATATGATGTCACAGATGACACTGTTTTCTTTTGGCCAAAACACAAATGCCTAATGCTTAAAAAAAAATGAAAAAACACTTAAAAGACAAGTAAAACAATAACAAGCAGTCTTTCAGGTGCTGCTCCAGTGGCTGCCTCTTTACACACTGACCACAGGGTGCCGCTTGCTGGGCATTGCTGCCATTCATAGAATGCCTTGTATTTGTTTCAATGAATATAAGGTATTCCCTCTTTGGATGAGGAGGGGCTGTGACATCACAATATCCACCCCGTCCAATCAAAGAACGCCTTGTATTCAGTGAGCAAAATATACACGGCGTCTATTTGCTATGTATGCTTTTGGTTGACTTCTTGATGAGCTGTATCTTTGTCTGTATCTTACTGAATTGTTCAACTGATGTATGCTGCATTACATGTAATAAAACGTTTACCTGAAAGAAGAATAAAAAATACAAGCTGTTCTATAATTGATGGCAGTACCAAGCGATCAATACTCCATGGTCAGTGTACAAAGGGAAAGCTGTTTGCTACAGGACCTGAAAGACCGCAGCTATCACTATAGAAGCTCCATCTGCAGAACTAAAAACAAATATATAGCGGGGTTCCGCCACAGTGAGTAACAGCATGAAAACCGGTAAGCTGCAGGATAGAAGACCTTTCGCAAAGATGATGACATATGGGGGTTTATTTACTAAAGCTGGAGAGTCCAAAATCAGACTCCCTTCTGCATAGAAACCAATCAGCTTCTAACCTCAGCTTGTTAAATGAAGCTTTGGCAATGAAACCTGGAAGCTGATTGGTTTCTATGCAGACGTGAGCCTGACTTTGTACTCTCCAGCTTTAGTAAATAAACCCCATGATGTCACAGATGACACTGTTTTCTTTTGGCCAAAACACAAACGCCTAATGATTAAAAAAAAAATGAAAAAACGCTTAAAAAACAAGGCTTCAAAAACCGCTGGAAAACAAGTGTGAATGGGGACTACATGAGTATGTCTTTACCAGTCCCCCGAAATAAAAATAGACTTGACCTTTCTCTTTATATTATTTTACTATATATTCTATTATCTATTCTGTCTACCTATTTGTACCTATTATAGAATCCTCCTACAGTAAACAGCCAGCAGAGCCCAAATCTCTCACGTTTTTTGCTTTCCGTCAAAGCAAAGTTTGGCCCATGACCGAAAAAAAAAAAAAAAAAAAAAAAAAAAAAGACGTCTCTCCTGTAAATCTATTGATGAGCCCTTGTTCATACATAAAATATGAACATTCACATCAGTGAACTGACCCCAGTAAGTCAATGTTTAATAGAAAGGGGCTGCACATTTATAGGACGTATGTCAGTGGTATTGGCCAACCGCATGAATATCTTCCCATTGCTAAATGAAAACAAGGCATCCAGCTGTCTAGTTTGCATTGAATATCAAACAGTTAAGCCCTTATACATGGTGAACACCTAAAAAAAACTAGACAATTACTAAATGTGTCATTTGAGCAACAGACCCGACGTTAACCAGCCCACAAGTGCATGCTTTTTTTTGGTGGTTTTACTTTTATAGCATACAGACACTGAATATTCTGAGCCTCCACACATAATAATAGATGTCTTGCAAGCAGCAAGCCCAATACACAGGGAAAACGGCTATAAAAAACTGCACTTGGTCCTCTGAAGTCTCCAACATTCCCTACAAAGATTTTTATGAGATCGGACGCAACACATTTTAAAATAGGTGCCAACAGAAAAGTAGATTTATCACCCATTTTCCCCTGAACCTAAAATTGAACTTGTGGCCAGATTATGGGCATTTGAGTATTAGCAGGCAGCAGATGAGCTTTAAAACAACCCCCCCCCCCGCCCTCCCGACCGCTGTAACTGCAGGCACTGAGGAGAAATTTGCAACAGAAGCACTGAAGTTGTTCAAATCAGACCTTCTGCTCCCTGCTCCCCTCCCAGATCTCGCTCTACACTTAGGCTGGCCATACATTATACAATTTGCCGCTTGCTGGGCATTGCTGTCATTCATAGAATGCCTTGTATTTGTTTCAATGAATATAAGGTATTCCCTCTTTGGATGAGGAGGGGCTGTGACATCACAATATCCACCCCGTCCAATCAAAGAACCCTTTGTATTCAGTGAGCAAAATATACATGGCGTCTAGAAATTTGCAACAGAAGCACTGAAGTTGTTCAAATCAGACCTTCTGCTCCCAGCTCCCCTCCCAGATCTCGCTCTACACTTAGGCTGGCCATACATTATACAATTTTCTTGAGATTTATGGTTTAGATTTCCCAAAAACCACATAATAGGAGGTCAAACCTAACAACACTTTCAACTGTATCCAATTAGTCAGGTTCTTGCACTACATTGTTAAAGTAAATCTAAAGGAAATTGAGCAGAAATTGGACAGAAAATTGTATAGTGTATGGCCAGCCTTAGAGAAAGATTGGAAGGCATTGCAGGGAGAAGGAAGCAGGTAGAGCCGAGCTGCTGAAAGTACAATCTGGAGAACTGCAGTCCTTCTGCTGTAAATTTTAAAGGATAAGTTCACTTTTAAGGTAAAAAAAAATGTGGATTTACTATATATACATTTTTTTTTTTTAGAGATAATGAAGAGCATTGCGCCAGCGATCAGCAGATCACGATTGCCATGCAGGACTCCTGCAGACTGTAAGCTGTCCACCAGGGGCGGACTGACAACTCATAGGGCCCCCGGGCAATAGGGGATCATGGGGCCCCTGTGTCCTTGCCCACACTCAAAAAAGCCTATGAAAAAGGTACATGGGGCATTTTATGGGGCCCCCTACTGACCCCGGGCCCTCGGGCAGTGCCCGAGTGCTCCAATGGTCAGTCCACCCCTGCTGTCCACTCGTATGGGCAGGCAGTTCCAGTCACAAGAAGAATCAATGAACAACCTCAACAGCGCCATGGTAGTTCATTAAGAACCTAAAGCTGACAGCTGCAAAGGCTATCAGAACTTGTAGTTTCCCATTCACAGAACTCTGTGAATGAATGACACGGCCAGGGGCGGACTGACAACTCATGGGGCCCTCGGGCAATAGGGAATCATGGGGCCCCTGTGTCCTTGCCCACACTCAAAAAAAGCCTATAAAAAAGGTACCAGGGGCATTTCATGGGGCCCCCTACTGACCCCGGGCCCTCGGGCACTGCCCGAGTTCTCGAATGGTCACTCCGCCCCTGGACACGGCCACAAATTGTGACAGCTACTGGGGAGGGAAGATCCCCTACTAGCTGTCACAATGAGGGATGGGAGGGGAGTTGCAGGGGGCCAGTGCTACAGTAACCTGTTACACCCTGAATATGGGCGTAATGTGTTACAAAATTTGAACCTATCCTTTAAGGATGACTTGCCTCACTGCAGCAATAGAGCTCAGCGAAGCCTTGTATTGAAGCTCGTTTGTCGCTTAATACCCAAACAGACATATCCAGCCTGGCCTCAGGTTCACTTTCATGGTGCCGGCAACCATGATGTTGATTAAACCAGCACTAGAAATGAATGGCATACCTATAATGACCTGTAACCAGTAGTAAATAGCATGCTCCAAGAAGGCAAGATGGAAAGGCTTGCATGTTCCAGACTTTTCAGGCTTTAGTGGTTTTTGAGAAAGTCAGAAGCCATGAGTGTAGTTTAAGCCCACCACAGCATGATGTTATTGGGGCAGCAGAACTGAAGATTTGGCTACACAATTCTGCTATGGCAAAATAATCAGAAGGGTACGAAGTTTCAATACAACAGAGCTGTGGCCAAGGGGGCTTTGGGGCAATACATTTCAATCATGAAAAGGGGAGGCTGTCCTTATTAACATACAGGTTAAAGCAGGGCGGACTGACCATTGGAGCACTCGCCCGGAGGCCCCATGAGTTGTCAGTCCACCCCTGGGTTAAACTATGATCTCTTTTAGAACATCATCTGTCCAGAAAGCCTGTCTGTGGGCTCCCTTGTCAGACCTACACCATATGCCCTTTTTGCTACTTTACTAAAACAGCCCTGGGAGGAGATAAATACATAGGCGTTTTATACTTCAGACTTCAACAAAACACTAAAACCTTCAAAACATGAAATATGGCAACTATGAGGTCTCCCTACACTGCTTTTCTTTAAAGCCCAACTCCGGGAAAAAAACAAATTACATTTTAATTGGAAATCGTATTTCCTGAAGGTGGCCATAGATGGATCGAAACTATTGATCGACTTAAGTACAACCTGCCTGTCTTTTTTGTGTGATCACTGCCACCGGCTATAGGGAGCAGCAGTAATCATTGTATGTTGATGGCGGAGAAACCACCTGCTGTCAGAATACAATACCACAGCGGGAGGGATTCCCCCATCACTTGTGTTGAATCGAGCAATTTTCTCTCCTTCAGCCTGTGGTGTGGAGCTAATATCCTGCCCTGGGGACTAATTGATTCCTGCTTTTTATCTTCTTGGGCATGAGTCCCCTCCCTGCACCCAATTGTCTATACTTATGAGAGAAGACCTGGTTGCTGGAAAGCCTCCACCAATAGGAGGTGTGCATATAAAGCAGGTAGTAACCCCCGAAGGACTTCAGTAAGTATACGGATTAAAGCAGACCATAGGTTAGTTAAAAACCGAACGAAAATTCTCGTCAGTCGTCAAATTGTTTATTTGTCGCCAGCTGCGACACGTGATTTTTGTGCAATTGAAAGTGCCGGATCCAACACGCTGTTGGAAACAGATGATGGCACAATCGTATGCGCCATTTTCATTTTTCAATTAAGAGAACGTTGGTTTTCGACTCATCTATGGCCGGCTTAAGAGAAAAGGATCTTCATGTGACTGTAGCTTCAGATATGTAAAATAGGCATTTGAATTTTTTATTTTTTTCTCCTACCAGCAGTTAGCTAGAGGGAGGTAGGACAGAGGGGTGGGAGAGGGATTACTAAAAACCTGGAGTTGGGCTTGAAAGCGTTGCATGTACAACAAAATAAAGGGTCCACTTGAAACATTTAAAACCTAGAGCCTTGCCTACAAGCAAGGACCTGCTAGAATTTAGTATCAGTCAGAAAACCTTTTCGGATTATATTTCTCACATTGTTAGGGAAATGCAAGAAATTCATTTCGGATATTTTGTTTGGACGGGGTGCAGACAGGTGGGCGGGGCCTACTCTAGAGTTTGGAAAAATCAGGCCCGCTACAACCAAGTGAAAATAAATCAGAGAGGCCAACAGGGAAGGTTTTTTTTACAACAAATAACCTCTTTGTCCCCTCTCTGGATTTAGCTTCACTTTGTTACTAGGGATCAGACTTTTTCTGATCTCATTGCTAAGTTCCGCCAACTGCTATCCGCTGTCCAATGAGATTTCCTTAAAGGTCAGTAAAGGTTTTTTAAGTGGACAAAAGGTATGCCGGTAGGTGGGCTTATCCAGAAAGGCATGAAAAATCAGATCACAGAACAAAGTGGAACAAAATTAACAAAAAAAAAAAAAGACATTTTTCTGGATAATTTTGTAATAGCCGTGATACCGGCTTTTTGGCAGGGTCATCACTATTAAATACACATACTGGCTGACAGGTTCAACTTCAAGGTATGCTCGGCACTCGGCTTCCTGATATGCTTAGGAATATTGGTTTAGCCCACCAAATGACTGTCCATGTTGTGTGCCAACAGCTGATGTCCTACTAGAGAAGAGCTACATCTGTTTGCACACAGTCTGTGTCCTATCACATAAAAAGGAACTGTCACTGCCTGCTGAAAATGCTTTGCATTATTTAAGAAGTCACTTATTCCCTGTACTACTGACTCATGGAGATGACATGCAGCCATCCACACCGTGTTGTATTACAGACTTTACTGGCACAAAAAAAAAAATGTAAAAAAATAAAATACATCATTTGGAAAAACAAAAGTAAAAGAGGGATCAGTTGTGTTTAGGCGGCACATCTCCACCTCATTTAAGGTCGCCGTCTCCATCTCCTTGGATTGATTTCTTGATCCGAAGTAACATGGTGGTCAGCCATTGATCCAAACGAGATATTGAATCAAACTCCTTCACCTGAAGTTAGGATGGAGAGACATAAAATGTATTTTCTATCCATTAAGGTAATATACTTTTACTGCCACCATCTCTCTTCCTAGCAGCAGCAAATAAACAAATCTAACACATTCCTCCATTCACACAGATGGTAAAGATAGATTTATTTCTCTTTCTGGGCTATTGTATTTTAGCAACCATGAGCAGCGGCTGTCAGAATACCCAAACAATGCCTGCATCTGACTGGCTGTAGGTGCTGTATGGCTGAAAATTTTCACTTGACTCCTTCAACAAAAAGTCCATTGAGTAATTGAGCCAGCAGGGCCACCCATTGTTAGAATATCAGAAGATTCCTCTGGATCGGCTTAACCCCTTCATGCCGGCGCCTCCCGGCCCTTTAAGAGTTTCAGAAGCCAGGAAGCGGGGCGGGGTTTAGAGACGTGACCGCCGTGACGCGCCATCACGGCGGTCACATGATCGGGCAAGGTCCCGATTGAAGGAGGAGATCGGGACCTTTCCATGAATACCAGACATGTGTGCTGGGAGTGCGCAGGGCGCACGCTCTCGGCACATATGTTCTTTTTTAATAGAATGTAAATGTGCAGCCGCTCAGCGTCTAGGCCCAGATGCCGGGTGGCTGCACATTTGCGTTCGGCTGGCGTGAAGAGGTTAAACTGTAACAGTGTATGACTAAATATATTTACAGGATGGCTGCTGCATATAAACAATACCAATCTCTTCAAAATCCTGTTTTCTGCAGAGATATGAACATACCCTATAGGAATGAGCTGTGCTTACCTCTGCATTTACAAAACGGACTCTCAGCAAAATCATTCCACTCAATTTATTTTGCTTGACTTTTGACATCCTAACAATGTCTATTTTTGTCTCCCCATAAATTGCCTGATTACCCACCATCTCATATTCAAGATTAAAGATGAGCTTGGGTTTAGGAATCCATTTTGGGCCCAACTCAAAAGGAAAGGATAAGTACCAGGCCAAACTGCTGTGACCAGGATTATCTCCACCCCGCAGTTGCATGTACACAAAGGGGTGAGAACTAGAGATGAGCGAATTTCTCAAAAATTCGATTCGGCTGATTCGGCGAATTCCAGTGTGAAATTCGATTCGATGCGAATTTCTTCGCTACGAAGATGACTTATAAAAAGGGTTTCTAGGCTTCAGAGAGCCTTTAAATTAGTGCAGAACACTGTACCTTTAATTTAAATGCCCTTGGAGATGAGGAAAGAGAAGGAGAAGGAGAAGGATGAGAAGAAGGAGAAGGATGAGAAGAAGGAGAAGGAGAAGGATGAGAAGAAGGAGAAGGAGAAGGATGAGAAGAAGGAGAAGGAGAAGGATGAGAAGAAGGAGAAGGATGAGAAGAAGGAGAAGGAGAAGGATGAGAAGAAGGAGAAGGAGAAGGATGAGAAGAAGGAGAAGGATGAGAAGAAAGAGAAGGATGAGAAGGAGAAGGATGAGAAGAAGGAGAAGGAGAAGGATGAGAAGAAGGAGAAGGAGAAGGATGAGAAGAAGGAGAAGGATGAGAAGAAGGATGAGAAGAAGGAGAAGGATGAGAAGAAGGAGAAGGATGAGAAGAAGGATGAGAAGAAGGAGAAGGATGAGAAGAAGGAGAAGGATGAGAAGAAGGAGAAGGATGAGAAGAAGGAGAAGGATGAGAAGAAGGAGAAGGAGAAGGATGAGAAGAAGGAGAAGGAGAAGGATGAGAAGAAGGAGAAGGATGAGAAGAAGGATGAGAAGAAGGAGAAGGATGAGAAGAAGGAGAAGGAGAAGGATGAGAAGAAGGAGAAGGATGAGAAGAAGGAGAAGGATGAGAAGAAGGAGAAGGATGAGAAGAAGGATGAGAAGAAGGAGAAGGATGAGAAGAAGGAGAAGGATGAGAAGGAGAAGGATGAGAAGACGGAGAAGGAGAAGGAGAAGCAGAAGGAGAAGGATGAGAAGAAGGAAAAGGAGAAGGATGAGAAGATGGAGAAGGAGAAGGATGAGAAGAAGGAGAAGGAGAAGGATGAGAAGAAGGAGAAGGAGAAGGATGAGAAGAAGGAGAAGGATGAGAAGAAGGATGAGAAGAAGGAGAAGGAGAAGGATGAGAAGAAGGAGAAGGAGAAGGATGAGAAGAAGGAGAAGGAGAAGGATGAGGAGAAGGAGAAGGATGAGAAGAAGGAGAAGGATGAGAAGAAGGAGAAGGAGAAGGATGAGAAGAAGGAGAAGGAGAAGGATGAGGAGAAGGAGAAGGATGAGAAGAAGGAGAAGGATGAGAAGAAGGAGAAGGAGAAGGATGAGAAGAAGGAGAAGGATGAGAAGAAGGAGAAGGATGAGAAGATGGAGAAGGAGAAGGATGAGAAGAAGGAGAAGGAGAAGGATGAGAAGAAGGAGAAGGAGAAGGATGAGAAGAAGGAGAAGGATGAGGAGAAGGAGAAGGATGAGAAGAAGGAGAAGGATGAGAAGAAGGAGAAGGATGAGAAGAAGGAGAAGGATGAGAAGAAGGAGAAGGAGAAGGATGAGAAGAAGGAGAAGGATGAGAAGAAGGAGAAGGATGAGAAGAAGGAGAAGGATGAGAAGAAGGAGAAGGAGAAGCAGAAGGAGAAGGATGAGAAGAAGGAAAAGGAGAAGGATGAGAAGATGGAGAAGGAGAAGGATGAGAAGAAGGAGAAGGATGAGAAGAAGGAGAAGGAGAAGGATGAGAAGATGGAGAAGGAGAAGGATGAGAAGAAGGAGAAGGAGAAGGATGAGAAGAAGGAGAAGGAGAAGGATGAGAAGAAGGAGAAGGAGAAGGATGAGAAGAAGGAGAAGGAGAAGGATGAGAAGAAGGAGAAGGAGAAGGATGAGAAGAAGGAGAAGGAGAAGGATGAGAAGAAGGAGAAGGAGAAGGATGAGAAGAAGGAGAAGGAGAAGGATGAGAAGAAGGAGAAGGATGAGAAGAAGGAGAAGGAGAAGGATGAGAAGAAGGAGAAGGATGAGAAGAAGGATGAGAAGAAGGATGAGAAGAAGGATGAGAAGAAGGAGAAGGATGAGAAGAAGGACAGTTCTGTGACAGTTTCTCTCTATTTATGACAGTTCTGGGACATTCACTCCATACAGCTGTTTCAACCGCTGTATGGAGGGAATGTCATGGAACTGTCAGAAATAGACTATTAATGACAGTTCTGGGACTGTCCTTCCATGCAGCGGTTGAAACATTGTATGTATTTGTTTCCATAAATGGATCCATTTATGTCTCCGTATCGGGCGCCATTTTCATGTAGCCCGCCGAACTGCGCATGCGCGAGCGCTGTCAGCACGGAGTAAACGGCATAACAATGATCACCAGGGAGAGGTGTGTTGCCCAGCAACCTGTACGTAAAGATGATTCAAAACAGCCCCATGAGCAATCTAATAGAGCAATTAGTACCAGGTTACTCATCCATGGCATAATGATCATCGAGGGGATATTTTACCCAAAACCTTGTATATAGATATAAAAATATACTAACAAATTAGTCAGCATATGCATAATTAAAATATGTATAATCAAAAAATAATTAAAATCAGATTAAAACCAATCAGATCAATGTAAAATAAGATTATATCTGGTGGTCATTGCTAATGCCACATACTTTAATAAACTCACATTCAGAATTTCAACTATAAAAACATGTAACATATTAAATATAATACAAAGCATATATAAAAACCACGTAATAAAACAAATTACAACCATATATAAATATATAGAAAACCTTTTTATATAGAGGAAAAATCCCCTCATATATAATATATGTGAAAATATATATATAAAAACGATTTCACTATGACCTAAAACCAAATACGCAATAAGAAGGGTAATGGACAATAAAGTGACATTATAAAGGAACATTATAAAGGATTCAAAGGGATAAAACTGATGCTAACTGTTGTCAATGAAACAATTGATATCCATGTCTATATTAAGTCCTTTAGGACGCATACAATCAATTTGGTAAATCCATTTAGTTTCCATCTGGGAAACTGCTCTCTTTTTATTAGTTCCCCTCCAATGATTCTGTACTACATCAATTCCTACAAATGTCAAGGAAGATGGGTCTCTGTTATGATGGGTCCTGTAGTGCATTGACAAAGAGTGCTCTTTGTAGCCTTTTTTCACATTATTAACGTGTTCACGCAGTCGGTCCCTGAGTCTCCTGGTGGTACGACCTACATACTGCTTTTTACATGGACACTGCAAAAGATAAACCACATATCTGCTATTGCATGATATGAAGTTATTGATCTTGTAATTCTTCCCAGTACTAGTAGATGTAAAGTCATCAATCCTCCTTTTCCTGTGTCCATTACATGTACATATAATACAATTATTGCACGGGAAAAATCCAACCATGTTGTTAAAAAACACTGTTTTAATAGGGGGGTTGATGATATTAGGGGCTATAGTGTTTCTCAAAGGTTGTGCCCTCCTGAACATAATCTCCGGTTTATCCGGCAAGATCCTCGCCAAAACTGGATCTGCTTTAAGAATTTTCCAATTTTGGTTGATAATTCTCGTAACTGTTTTGAACTGAGCAGAAAATGTAGTCACAAAATTTAAATGCGCACTTGAATTGCGTATCTGGTGAGTGCGCAATTCTTATCTTTATCACCTCATCCACGAATCCAGGGATTGGAGCTCTTTAAGGACTCTCTTGGATTTTTGAGCACGCTACGGACTATACTTGTCATTTAGTCACCGTTTTGCACTTTAATAGCACTTTATATTAGTGTATATTTATTAAGTATATAAGTGTATATTTGTTCAGCTAGCGCTGCACCTCTCCCTCGTATGCATTTCTTATTATGAAGGTTTATATGGTACCTTTTGGTGTTCAGCTGCTTTCTTCTTATTTAGTCATTTTATTCACTAATTGATTTTATTAGTTGTTTGAAGCGCTCACTTATTCTGAGATTTACTGTTTACTATTACCTATTTTTGAAGTTGAGCTGCTATCCTGCAATTTTGCATAATGACTGATATTTTTGAGATTAGGTCTATGAGACCGATGATATCAGATGATGTGTTCACCATCAATGAGGATACGGATGATATTAAGGGATTATTCATACAGTTACGGAATATGACCTCGGCTGAGGTTAGAACGCTTTGGGACATTTCCTTTCTGGATAGATATGTGAAAGAACATATGGTTCCCCGCTCATTGAGATGGGATATTCCTCCAGAAACAGGAGATGTCAACAGTACGTCTGAATGGTTTCAGTACTTCAATTCTGCTGGGTTGGATTTATTGAAATTCCTCATTCTACGTAAAAGAAAGAAGCTGGGGTATTTGGATGGTGAAATTAATAATATACGGGATAAACTCACCCCATTTAAAGAGAAAGATGAATATAGAACAGAATCAGATAATCTTAAGACCTTTCTAGAACATATTGAAAAAGAACAACGAATTAAAAAACGTAGGAAATATATACGTGACCACAAAGACTATGCGGAAAATAGAGTGTTTAAGTGGCAAACAATCAATGAGGAGACTGTCACAGTCTCCCCCACCCCCATGGAGATCACCACATATGTATCCAAACCATCTAAGAAAAAGAAGGGTTGGAAAGGTCCCGCCCAATACCATCCCATGCAATTAAATCAGTATCGAATACCTATGAGGAATAATATACAAACATATAACCGATTTGAACCATTGCAATCTATGCCCGATGAGAACATAGGGTCTAGGAATTGTGAATGGTATCCAGACCAAGGTTATAGAAACAATCAGTTTAAAAAACCCGCTCACTACCATAACAAGAAGCCCACTAATGGACATAACAATAAAAGTAATGTTTATTATAACTCTCCTGCGAACAATTACAATTCCCCTGCAAACTATTATGGTACACCATCGAGAGAGGGTAACTGGAGGCCATTAGGCCCCAGAACACATGGTGAAAACCAAGGGGGTTATCAATATAATCAATATAACCCACCAAATGGTCCCAGAGTGTATAATGAACAACAGGGGGGATACCAATATGACCCACCAGTTGGCACTAATGTCTATTTCCCGCCTCCATCTAATAATCCTAGACATCAGGGTGATAATCCTAATTCTAAATCAACCCCGGTGCATTTTTTAGGGGAGGGAAATATGCGCAAGAGAAGCGCTCGAACAGAGGACAAAGGGGAGGCAAAAGGGTCAACAAACCCAAAAAAGAGGAAAACGTAAAGGAAAAGGGTATTTTTAATCTCAGTGGAAAGGAACTTACACCACTAGAAATGAATTTATTGGATAAGGGACTAAAATTTGCCCCACATAAGAAACTTGATAAATTCCACACATTTATTGATGTGCATAGATTTATTAGGTCATTATCATTAAAAAGGTATTTTTCTCAGAACCCTATTACTAGGAATATACCTAGTACCAATATTCATTCAAATTTACGTAATGCTTCGTTGTACAACCCCCCTCCACAGGCTCATAGCTATGTTAATGTGTTTAAGGAGACAGTTCTTAAAGATTTGGCTGCCGTTAAAACTAAGAACCACAAAAGTAATCGGGAGGTTTCAATAGCTATTGATTCCCTCCTTGACCGAAAGGATTTAGTCATACGCCCCGCTGATAAGGGAGGAGGTGTGGTAATAATGCATAAAGAAAAATATACCAGTGAAGTGCACAACATCCTTAGTGACACTGAGACATATTGTGTCCTGTTAAAAAACCCTTTAAATATATATAAAAAATCTCTCAAGGATATCATTACCAAAGGATATCGGGATAAAGTAATTAATAAGAAAGAGAGAGAGTTTTTATGTCCCTCTGCTCCTAGACTACCAGTTATGTATATCCTTCCGAAGGTGCATAAGGACCCATTGAATCCTCCTGGTAGACCCATCATAAGTGGGATCGGATCCTTGGGTTCCAGAGCTGGACAATACATTGACTTCTTTTTGCAACCCTTGGTACGAACTACTCCTTCTTATCTTAGGGACACGAAGCAGGTCCTACAGGAGATTAGGAGCCTCCCCTTGGATGGTGATACATTTTTAGTAACGGCAGACGTTGCATCATTGTATACCAGTATTGATCACTCTCATGGTATGGAAGCGGTGGAATTCTATTTGAAAGAATCTGAGTTGTCAGTTTTGCATCAAACCTTTATCCTCACTCTTTTAGATTTCACTATGACTAGAAATTACTTTTGGTTTGATGGTATTTTTTATCTTCAGAAAAGGGGTGTGGCTATGGGAGCGAAGTTCGCTCCCAGCCTGGCCAATCTTTTCATGGCCAGGTGGGAGGAAGATGTCATTTATGCCAGGGATTGGCCGGAGCTCGTTTTCTATAAACGATATATAGATGACATCTTGCTCTTGTGGAGAGGGGAAGAACAAGCACTAGTGAACTTTTTTGGGACTCTTAATAACAATATGCTTAACATTAGACTTACCTATGAGTATAGTAAGACCAGCATTAATTTCCTAGATCTTACATTAATTAACTCTAATGGAGCTGTTGCGACCTCTTCCTTTTTTAAGGAGACAGATCGCAACAGCTACATTCCCATTAGCAGCTGCCACCATCCATTGTGGCTTTCTAATGTACCCAAGGGTCAGTTTCTCAGAATTCGGAGAAACTGTACCTCAGTGGACACCTACCACGCACAGGCCTCTATTTTGCGGAATAGGTTCATGGAAAAAGGATATGAGCAATCTCATCTCACTCATATCATGCAAGAGGTGGCTAATATGGACAGAGAATCATTATTGACTGACAACCCCACCTGTAAGCCTTCTAAGGTTTGCCCTTTTGTGACTACATTTTCTGCTCAGTTCAAAACAGTTACGAGAATTATCAACCAAAATTGGAAAATTCTTAAAGCAGATCCAGTTTTGGCGAGGATCTTGCCGGATAAACCGGAGATTATGTTCAGGAGGGCACAACCTTTGAGAAACACTATAGCCCCTAATATCATCAACCCCCCTATTAAAACAGTGTTTTTTAACAACATGGTTGGATTTTTCCCGTGCAATAATTGTATTATATGTACATGTAATGGACACAGGAAAAGGAGGATTGATGACTTTACATCTACTAGTACTGGGAAGAATTACAAGATCAATAACTTCATATCATGCAATAGCAGATATGTGGTTTATCTTTTGCAGTGTCCATGTAAAAAGCAGTATGTAGGTCGTACCACCAGGAGACTCAGGGACCGACTGCGTGAACACGTTAATAATGTGAAAAAAGGCTACAAAGAGCACTCTTTGTCAATGCACTACAGGACCCATCATAACAGAGACCCATCTTCCTTGACATTTGTAGGAATTGATGTAGTACAGAATCATTGGAGGGGAACTAATAAAAAGAGAGCAGTTTCCCAGATGGAAACTAAATGGATTTACCAAATTGATTGTATGCGTCCTAAAGGACTTAATATAGACATGGATATCAATTGTTTCATTGACAACAGTTAGCATCAGTTTTATCCCTTTGAATCCTTTATAATGTTCCTTTATAATGTCACTTTATTGTCCATTACCCTTCTTATTGCGTATTTGGTTTTAGGTCATAGTGAAATCGTTTTTATATATATATTTTCACATATATTATATATGAGGGGATTTTTCCTCTATATAAAAAGGTTTTCTATATATTTATATATGGTTGTAATTTGTTTTATTACGTGGTTTTTATATATGCTTTGTATTATATTTAATATGTTACATGTTTTTATAGTTGAAATTCTGAATGTGAGTTTATTAAAGTATGTGGCATTAGCAATGACCACCAGATATAATCTTATTTTACATTGATCTGATTGGTTTTAATCTGATTTTAATTATTTTTTGATTATACATATTTTAATTATGCATATGCTGACTAATTTGTTAGTATATTTTTATATCTATATACAAGGTTTTGGGTAAAATATCCCCTCGATGATCATTATGCCATGGATGAGTAACCTGGTACTAATTGCTCTATTAGATTGCTCATGGGGCTGTTTTGAATCATCTTTACGTACAGGTTGCTGGGCAACACACCTCTCCCTGGTGATCATTGTTATGCCGTTTACTCCGTGCTGACAGCGCTCGCGCATGCGCAGTTCGGCGGGCTACATGAAAATGGCGCCCGATACGGAGACATTTGTCAAAGGGAAAATGGCGCGCGATTACAGCGCATGCGCCTTTTTCCCTATTTAGGTCCTACACTGACGTCCACTGCTGTAAGCTAACCCCCTATGACTACGTGCCTTCGCACGAAACGCGTCAGGGAGCGGCTACAAGCGGTGTGACGTCACGCCGACCGGCGCCACGAGGGCCCCGGCGGCCATTTATTATCCTATGTATGGTCAGTATCTTCCCTGCCTCTGCCTGTATACTATGTGTCATTGGGAATAAAACACCCCTTGTGTATAAGGTATCACACTATCTGGCCTCCTTTGTTCTTGGGGCTCTCCTGGTGGGAGTCCTTTACATCTGCAGAGCGGCCCCTTTCTTCCATGTGTGGAAAACACTACCAGGTGGCGAGAGGCTTTTGTGACCAGATCTGACCAGATCCATATGAGGACCCTGGAATTATCAGCTTTAAATGCGCACTTGAATTGCGTATCTGGTGAGTGCGCAATTCTTATCTTTATCACCTCATCCACGAATCCAGGGATTGGAGCTCTTTAAGGACTCTCTTGGATTTTTGAGCACGCTACGGACTATACTTGTCATTTAGTCACCGTTTTGCACTTTAATAGCACTTTATATTAGTGTATATTTATTAAGTATATAAGTGTATATTTGTTCAGCTAGCGCTGCACCTCTCCCTCGTATGCATTTCTTATTATGAAGGTTTATATGGTACCTTTTGGTGTTCAGCTGCTTTCTTCTTATTTAGTCATTTTATTCACTAATTGATTTTATTAGTTGTTTGAAGCGCTCACTTATTCTGAGATTTACTCCATACAGCTGTTTCAACCGCTGTATGGAGGGAATGTCATGTAACTGTCAGAGTCCCAGAACTGTCATTAATAGTCTATTTCTGACAGTTCCATGACATTCCCTCCATACAGCGGTTGAAACAGCTGTATGGAGTGAATGTCCCAGAACTGTCAGAAATAGACTATTTCTGACAGTTCTGGGACTGTCCTTCCATACAGCGGTTGAAACATTGTATGTATTTGTTTCCATAAATGGATCCATTTATGGAAACAAATACATACAATGTTTCAACCGCTGTATGGAAGGACAGTCCCAGAACTGTCATTAATAGTCTATTTCTGACAGTTCCATGACATTCCCTCCATACAGCGGTTGAAACAGCTGTATGGAGTGATTGTCCCAGAACTGTCAGAAATAGTCTATTTCTGACAGTTCTGGGACATTCACTCCATACAGCTGTTTCAACCGCTGTATGGAGGGAATGTCATGGAACTGTCAGAAATAGACTATTAATGACAGTTCTGGGACTGTCCTTCCATACAGCGGTTGAAACATTGTATGTATTTGTTTCCATAAATGGATCCATTTATGGAAACAAATACATACAATGTTTCAACCGCTGTATGGAAGGACAGTCCCAGAACTGTCATTAATAGTCTATTTCTGACAGTTCCATGACATTCCCTCCATACAGCGGTTGAAACAGCTGTATGGAGTGAATGTCCCAGAACTGTCAGAAATAGACTATTTCTGACAGTTCTGGGACTGTCCTTCCATACAGCGGTTGAAACATTGTATCTATTTTTTTCCATAAATGACATTCTGCAAATACACTTAGAGGAGCGCTGCAGATACACTTTTTGCCGGCTTGGAATTAATCTTATTTTCATCCTACTTCTTCTTCTTCATCCTCATCCTCATAAGAAGAAAAAGAAGAAGTAGGATAAAAATAAGAATAATTCCAAGCCGGCAAAAAGTGTATCTGCAGCGCTCCTCTAAGTGTATCTGCAGAATGTCATTTATGGAAAAAAATAGATACAATGTTTCAACCGCTGTATGGAGTGAATGTCCCAGAACTGTCATAAATAGTCTATTTCTGACAGTTCTGGGACATTCACTCCATACAGCTGTTTCAACCGCTGTATGGAGGGAATGTCATAGAACTGTCAGAAATAGACTATTTATGACAGTTCTGGGACTGTCCTTCCATACAGCGGTTGAAACATTGTATGTATTTGTTTCCATAAATGGATCCATTTATGGAAACAAATACATACAATGTTTCAACCGCTGTATGGAAGGACAGTCCCAGAACTGTCATTAATAGTCTATTTCTGACAGTTCCATGACATTCCCTCCATACAGCGGTTGAAACAGCTGTATGGAGTGATTGTCCCAGAACTGTCAGAAATAGTCTATTTCTGACAGTTCTGGGACATTCACTCCATACAGCTGTTTCAACCGCTGTATGGAGGGAATGTCATGGAACTGTCAGAAATAGACTATTAATGACAGTTCTGGGACTGTCCTTCCATACAGCGGTTGAAACATTGTATGTATTTGTTTCCATAAATGGATCCATTTATGGAAACAAATACATACAATGTTTCAACCGCTGTATGGAAGGACAGTCCCAGAACTGTCATTAATAGTCTATTTCTGACAGTTCTATGACATTCCCTCCATACAGCGGTTGAAACAGCTGTATGGAGTGAATGTCCCAGAACTGTCAGAAATAGACTATTTATGACAGTTCTGGGACTGTCCTTCCATACAGCGGTTGAAACATTGTATCTATTTTTTTCCATAAATGACATTCTGCAAATACACTTAGAGGAGCGCTGCAGATACACTTTTTGCCGGCTTGGAATTAATCTTATTTTCATCCTACTTCTTCTTCTTCATCCTCATCCTCATAAGAAGAAAAAGAAGAAGTAGGATGAAAATAAGAATAATTCCAAGCCGGCAAAAAGTGTATCTGCAGCGCTCCTCTAAGTGTATCTGCAGAATGTCATTTATGGAAACAAATAGATACAATGTTTCAACCGCTGTATGGAAGGACAGTCCCAGAACTGTCATTAATAGTCTATTTATGACAGTTCTGGGACATTCCCTCCATACAGCGGTTTCCGGCAAAAAGTGTATGTGCAGAGTTCCTCTATTCTGCAGATACACTTAGAGGAGCTCTGCACATACACTTTTTGCCGGCTTGGAATTATTCTTATTTTCATCCTACTTCTTCTTCTTCTTCTTCTTCATCCTCATCCTCATCCTCTTCTTCTTCTTCTGAGGATGAGGATGAGGATGAAGAAGAAGAAGAAGAAGTAGGATGAAAATAAGATTAATTCCAAGCCGGCAAAAAGTGTATGTGCAGAGCTCCTCTAAGTGTATCTGCAGAGCTCCTCTAAGTGTATCTGCAGAATAGAGGAACTCTGCACATACACTTTTTGCCGGCTTGCAATTATTCTTATTTTCATCCTACTTCTTCTTCTTCTTCTTCATCCTCTTCTTCTTCTTCTGAGGATGAGGATAAAGAAGAAGAAGAAGAAGAAGTAGGATGAAAATAAGATTAATTCCAAACAGGCAAAAAGTGTATGTGCAGAGCTCCTCTAAGTGTATCTGCAGAATAGAGGAACTCTGCACATACACTTTTTGCCGGCTTGGAATTATTCTTATTTTCATCCTACTGCTTCTTCTTCTTCTTCATCCTCATCCTCATCCTCAGAAGAAGAGGATGAGGATGAAGAAGAAGAAGAAGAAGAAGAAGTAGGATGAAAAGAAGAATAATTCCAAGCCGGCAAAAAGTGTATGTGCAGAGTTCCTCTATTTCTGACAGTTCTCTCACAGCTTCTTCACATGTACAGCGGTTGAAACATCTGTATCCTAAATGGAAACTAATAGATACAAATTGTATCTATTAGTTTCCATTTAGGATACAGATGTTTCAACCGCTGTACATGTGAAGAAGCTGTGAGAGAACTGTCAGAAATAGAGGAACTCTGCACATACACTTTTTGCCGGCTTGGAATTATTCTTCTTTTCATCCTACTTCTTCTTCTTCTTCTTCATCCTCATCCTCATCCTCTTCTTCTGAGGATGAAGATGAAGAAGAAGTAGGATGAAAAGAAGAATAATTCCAAGCCGGCAAAAAGTGTATGTGCAGAGTTCCTCTATTTCTGACAGTTCTCTCACAGCTTCTTCACATGAACAGTGGTTGAAACATCTGTATCCTAAATGTAAACTAATAGATACAATGTTTCAACCGCTAAACATGTGTTCCTTCTGTCAGAGAACTGTCAGAAATAGCGGAGCTCACTGCAGGGACACTTTTGCCGGCTGATCGGAAAATGTTCGATTCGCGCACCCGAAGTAGGCAAAATTTCGGTTTCGCCGCGAATCGAATATTTCCTGAAATTCGACTCGAATTCCGGTTCGCCTGGTTCGATTCGCTCATCTCTAGTGAGAACGTACGTGACATTAAATTCTCAATATGGCCGCATGGCCATATTTTTAACAAATCAAGAGTGCTTTATTGAAGACAAGAGCAGTACAGAGCAAATAAGCACATATACAATATACAATGTCCTACATATTCACCAAATCCGGTGAACAGTTAGAGTCCAACTGTACATTACAGCAGGGTAGTAAGCATGCATGCACAGTTGCAAGAAAAAGTATGTGAACCCCTTGGGATTACGTGGAGTTTTGCATGAATTGGGCATAAAATGTGCTCTGAACGTCATCTAAGTCACAACAATAGAAGAACACAGTCTGCTGAACATAATACTACACAAACATTAGATGTTGCCATGGTTTAATTGCACATAACATGTAAACATTCACAGTGCAGGGAGGAAAAAGTATGTGAGGCCCTAGCTTAATGACTTCTCCCAGAGCTGATTGGAGCCAGGAGTGAGCCAACCTTGACTCCAATCAGTGTGATGATATTGGATGTGTTGCTGACAGCTGTCCTGCCCTTAAAAAACACACACCTGTTTTGGGTTTACTGGTTTCAAGAAGCACTGTCTGATGTGAACCATGCCTCGCAGAAAAGAGCTCTCAGAAGACTTACGATCAAGAATTGTTGACTTGCATGAAGCTGGAAAGGGTTACAAAAGTATCTCCAAAAGCCTTGATGTTCATGTGTCCACGGTAAGACAGACTGTCTACAAATGGAGAAAGTTTAGCACTGTTGCTACTCTCCCTAGGCATGGTCGTCCTGTAAAAATGACTGCAAGAGCACAGCGCAGAATGCTGCATGAGGTAAAGAAGAATCCCAGAGTGTTAGCTAAAGACCTACAGAAATCTCTGGCACATGCTAACATTTTTGTTGACACATCTACAATAAGGAAAACATTAAACAAGAATGGAGTACATGGGAGGACACCACGGAGGAAGCCATTGCTGTCCAAAAAGAATATTGCACGTTTGAAGTTTGCAAAAGAGCACCTGGATGTTCCACAGCACTACTGGCAAAATAGAACCAAGATGGAACCAAGATTGAGTTGTTTGGGAAGAACACACAACACTATGTGTGGAGAAAAAAAGGCACAGCACACCAACATCAAAACCTCATCCCCACTGTGAAACATGGCGGAGGGAGGATCATGGTTTGGGGCTGCTTTGCTGCCTCAGGGCCTGGACGGCTTTGTTGTCATTGATTGGAAAATGAATTCCAGAGTTTATCAAGACATTTTGTAGGAAAACGTACGACCATCTGTCCGCCAACTGAAGCTCCGCAGAGGATGGGTGATGCAACAGGACAATGACCCAAAGCATACAAGTAATTCAACAAAACATTGGCTGCAACAGCACAGAATATGCCTTCTGGAGTGGCCCAGTCAGAGTCCTGACCTCAACCCGATTGAAATGCTGTGGCATGACCTTAAGAGAGCGATTCACACCAGACATCCCAAGAATATTGCTACACTGAAACAGTTTTGTGAAGAGGAGTGGTCCAAAATGACTCCAGATCGTTGTGCAGGTCTGATCTGCAACTACAGGAAACGTTTGGTTGAGGTTATTGCTGCCAAAGGAGGGTCAACCAGTTATTAAGTCCAAAGGTTCACATACTTTTTCCTCCCTGCACTGTGAATGTTTACATGTTATGTGCAATTAAACCATGGCAACATCTAATGTTTGTGTAGTATTATGTTCAGCAGACTGTGTTCTTATATTGTTGTGACTTAGATGACGTTCACAGCACATTTTATGCCCAATTCATGCAAAACTCCACGTAATCCCAAGGGGTTCACATACTTTTTCTTGCAACTGTATATAACAAAAATTATGACGTCACCCCTCAATTAAAGATATCCTAAGTTAAAGTCTGGGGAGGCACCGGAGTCCCATAAGGAGATAGCTGTCCAAATGTAAGGATAGAGGGTAGTGGGGAAAACAAGGAGAGTAGGACAAGGGAAGGAAATATAGGGGGGAATAATGGAAAAGGAAAAAGGGCAGAGAAGGGAATGCTACCTCGAGGTCCAGGGGGATCACACTTTATCATACTTCCAGGGGCAGCTTCTATTGAGACATGCAAGTTTGTACATGAGCAGAGCCGCATCCACCATAGCTTCCCAGGAAGACACATAGGAGGAGTGGGGGAGGTCCACCTATGGAGGATTTATTCATATGGCCATCTAACACAGCCACATGACAGTATTAGGGTAATGATGTCACAAGGATCCCCACCCCTTAAATCTGCATGAAGCTGCAGGGCTGGGAATGCCCTGGCCGCAGCTGACTGGCCTGCAACTGACAACTTCCTTCCAGGTTGGACCAAACATGGGTTCTGATTGAAAAAGGTCATCAGAGCACAACCTAAACAGTAAAGTGTGTTGGCAGATCTGACTCTTTTCATGGGATAATTCATCATTCTGCTAGATCAGTGGTCTCCAAACTGCAGCCCTTTGCTTGAATTTATCTGGCCCGGGGAACTACACCTACCGCTGACAATAACAATGGGACATAATTCCTCCCACTGACAGAAATGAAGAGGCACTATTCCTCCCAGTGACACAATGATGGGGCACTATTCCTCCCAGTGACACAATGATGGGGCACTATTCCTCCCAGTGACACAATGATGGGGCACTATTCCTCCCACTGACACCAACGATGGAGCACTATTCCACCCACTGACAGGAATGGATGGGGCACTATTCCTCCCAGTGACACCAATGATGGAACACTATTCCACCCACTGACACCAAGGATGGAGCACTATTTCACCCACTGACAGGAATGGATGGGGCACTATTCCTCCCACTGACACCAATGATGGGGCACTATTCCACCCACTGACACCAATGATGGGGCACTATTCCTCCCACTGATACCAATGATGGGGCACTATTCCTCCCACTGACACCAACTATGGAGCACTATTCCTCCCACTGACACCAACGATGGAGCACTATTCCTCCCACTGACACCAATGATGGGGCACTATTCCTCCCACTGACACCAACGATGGAGCACTATTTCACCCACTGACACCAACGATGGAACACTATTTCACCCACTGACACCAATGATGGAACACTATTCCTCCCACTGACACCAATGATAGGGCGCTATTCCTCCCACTGACATCAACTATGGCACACCCTTTCTCTAATACCAAAAAGAGGGCATTGTTCACTCCCATGCCAGGACATTTTCTACTCACTGGCAATTGTCCGACCCCTCTAAAGACTGAAGGACAGTAAACTGGCCCTTTGTTTAGGGGAGACCTCTGTGGTAGAGCAACAATAAAGGCCACAATAAAACAAAAGTCCTCATGAATGATACGCATGACACTGCTTTTTCCCCTTTAAGTATCTGATTTGTTTTTAAAGGAGATCACCAACAAGCAAATCAGAAAGTTATGACACTCACATAAATCGCTGTAAGTCAGGGAAAGAGTGGGAAGGCTGTCAGGCCACAATGCAGATGAACACTGTCCTGTGCTGACACCCTATTTTGAGGAGGACACAAAAAGGACAGGCTATATTGTAGAAACATTCCCAGAGGACAAACAGTCTTGTCCTCAGACTGCTGATGGAGGTCCTCGTTTTAAATACAAAGAGCCGAAGAGTCTACATGCTGCAGTCTCTGCTTCCCTCCCACACACTGCAGTTGTCTATCGGTCTCTTCCCTCCAGTCTTTCTACCGGCTGTCTGTTGTAACTCTTCCTATGCTGATCTCCACCCTGCGAGTGTGTATGCACTTAGACATGTACCCCTCTGCTTTGATTTCCCAATCACCTATTCAGGACCTGAACATAGCCAAATCTACGCTGCCTGTTAAATCATCTTACAAATATATATATATATATATATATATAGTGAGAAAACATTAATTATGATTAAGAAAATAATATTCTGAATCTTTCTGTTCAAATGCTTATTTATATATACAGTTGTGTTCAAAATAATAGCAGTGTGTTGAAAAAAGTGAATAAAGCTCAAAATCCTTCTAACAGCTTTTATTTCCATCCACACAAATGCATTGGGAACACGACACATTCTATTCCAAATCAAAACATGAAGAAAAATATATCAAATTTGTGTTGTTCCTCTAAAAAAATTGAAGAAAAGTGAATATTAGACGGTTCAAAAAAATCGCAGTGTTTGTATTCTTCTTTACAAACTCAAACATTCACTATATAAACTGAGAAATGTTTGAAGATTTTGCTTTCCTTTGAATGACTTCATGAATATTTGGTTGTAGTCGCACTGTTTCTGAGAACTGCTGTACATCCGTGTTGCATGGAGTCACCCAACTTCTGGCCCCTGTGATCAGGTATTCCAGCCCAGGATGATTGGACCACATTCCACAGTTCTTCTCTATTTCTTGGTTTTGCCTCAGAAACGGCATTTTTGATGTCACCCCACAAGTTTTCTATTGGATTAGGATCCGGGGATAGGGCTGGCCACTCCATAACATCAATTTGTTGGCCTGGAACCAAGATGTTGCACGTTTACTGGTGTGTTTGGGGTCGTTGTCTTGTTGGAACACCCATTTCAAGGGCATTTCCTCTTCAGCATAAGGCAGCATGACCTCTTCAAGTATTCTGATGTATTCAAACTGATCCATGATCCCTGGTATGCGATAAATAGGCCCAACACCGTAGTATGAGAAACATCCCCATATCATGATGCTTGCACCACCATGCTTCACGGTCTTCACAGTGTACTGTGGCTTGAATTCAGTGTTTGGGGGTCGTCTGACAAACTGTCTCCGCCCACTAGACCCAAAAAGAACAATCTTATTTTCATCAGTCCACAAAATGTTGCGCCATTTCTCTTTAGGCCGGTCAATGTGCTCTTTGGCAAATGGTAACCTCTTCAGCACACGTCTTTTTTCCAACAGTGGGACTTTGCGGGGGCTTCTTGCAGATAGCTTGGCTTCACATAGGCGTCTTCTAATTGTAACAGTCCTCACATGGAACGTCACACCTTCTTTCATCTTCCTGGAGCTGATTGTTGGCTGAGTCCGCGCCATTTTGGCTATTCTTCTATCCATTCCAATGGTAGTTTTTCACTTTCTTCCACATCTTTCAGGTTTTGGTTGCCATTTTAAAGCATTTGCGATCATTTTAGCTGAGCAGCCTATCATTTTCTGCACTTCTTTATATGTTTTCCCCTCTCCAATCAACTTTTTAATCAAGGTACGCTGTTCTTCTGAACAATGTCTGGAACGACCCATTTTCCTCAGAATTTCAGAGAGAAATGCACTGTAACCAGCATGTACAACATTTGCTGCCTTCCTTCCTTAAAAAATGGCAATAATTGCCACCTGTTTTTCAAAGAATGAATGACCTCACTAATAGAACTCCACACTGCTATTATTTTGAACACGCCCCTTTCAATGAGTGATTCAATGACACAGAATCAGCAGCATGCATGTCATGACTGTTGGGTCTGTTGGATTTCTATTACTCTACTACACCTGCTAGGAAATTATTTGCCATGTAGAAATATCATTTCTACCAAAAACAGTGATTGATCCGGTTAGTGATGTCTGACTGCTATTATTTTGAACACAACTGTATATATATATATATATTTATTTTTATAGAAAAGCCTTTACAGTATTAGAAGAGGACTTACAGCTTCAGTGTAGGAGTCGCTATTTTGTTCTTCATGAGCTTCAAGGAGTTTCTGAGGGAGACAAATAAAAAGACATTTAAATGTCCCAGTAAACCTACCTATAACCCACAGCAAACATCTCCTACCCCAATAAAGAAATCTTTGTTCTTGGCACAAAACCACAACCTATACGGTATAAGACACACCAACCTTTAACAGTTTGCACTCCCTGGAATCTGAAAATGCAGGAAACATTTCTTCATATTTTTCCACAGCAAGCTGAAAAATAGGGCAGAAGAGGAGTGAGTGCCCCTTCTAACCAAACTTAAAAGAAGTAAAAAAACAGCCATGAAGGGGGTTAAAAAAAAAAAACTGAAAAAAAAAACAACAAAAAAAAAAAACTTACATTTTGCCCCCTCAATATTAACTAAGTGATTTATGCCAATAAAAATCCTGCCATAGCCAGTGACTCAGCAAACACATATTAATATAACTGAAAGTATAAATGGTGTTGCGCTGCTCTCACCAATTCCTAAATAAACTTTAGGAAGATCCATGTGATAAACCAAATAAAAAAAAGACTCAGTAAGTAATTATTTATTTATTTCAGATACTTATATAGCGCCATGAATTTACGCAGCGCTTTACATATATATTGTACATTCACATCAGTCCCTAACCCTCAAGGGGTGTACAATCTAAGGTCCCTAACTCACATTCATACATACACATACTAGGGACAATTTAGACAGGAGCCAATTAACCTACCAGCATGTCTTTGGAGTGTGGGAGGAAACCAGAGTACCCGGAGGAAACCCACGCAGGCACAGGGAGAACATGCAAACTCCAGGCAGGTGGTGCTGTGGTTGGGATTCGAACCAATAACCCTAGTACTGCCAGGCGGAAGTGCTAACCATTTAGCCACTGTGCTGCCCAAATACATGAAAAATAAACACCTGGCAGAGCTCCTTAACCTTATATGTGTGAAGCAATGAGATATAATCACTACAAATAAATCAAAATATGCTTAGGGAAAAATTATACAGATGAAGTGAAAATGCATATAAAAGTAAACACCTGTCAGAGCTACTTAAATGACCTTATATATGTAAAGCAATGTGATATAATCACTAGAAACAAATGAAAAAATGCTCAATGATTAAAAAAAAAAGTGAAACAATATAATAAATAAAAAGTAAAACCCTGACAGAGCTCTTCCAAAAAAAGTATATTTTAGAGTTAATAAAGGAACACACCCAATGGATCGTGTCAACAAAATACCATATAAGTGAATAAATGATGGCGAATAAACCACTCTCTAAATAAGTTCAAAAATGTAAAATGGAATCCACGTATTAGGCATATAAGAATAAAAACCTGGCTGAGAGCACCTGCCGGAAAAAATATTGCTAATAATCATCAAATAAAGCGAAAAAAGTAAAATATGCCAAACGTTAACACAAGTCCCAAGGTCGATATTCAAGCAAATAAATGGTACAGTCCTTTTGACCCATATCTTCCAAATACAGAATATTCGCCGGGGACTTGCAAATGTATTTAATAAATCACCACACGTGCTCCTCCACCTTCCAGCATGCACGCTCACCTCAAAGATTGACCCATAAGTTATACAGGTCAAATGCGATTTGTGATTAGATCGATCCTCGGATGATTTTGGATATCCCACAGGTCTCCACAGGTTTCAGTATGGCAAACTCTTGCGATATCACTTCAGTGGATATGCAAACTTTAAAAAGGGTTCACACACACGTGTGAAGTGTATGGTACCCTCAGCACAGACTCCAGCCAGACAATCGAGCCAGGGACTGAAAAGTGCTCCACTGCAGATTGCTTTTCATAGGGTTGTAAGCATACCGCCAGTGCAAAAGAAGTCTTTCGGTTTATATACAATTTAAAGGCTAAGTTTATGTTTAAAAAAATAAATAAATAAATCCACATTTTTTGCGAGTTAAAGAAAAAGGTCATTTATTAATTTTTTTGTAGGAGTCTGTAAACCATTGAAGTTGCGATCAGCAGATCACTGTGCCATGCAGGGCTCCTGCAGACTGTCAGTGTAAGCTGTTTGCTTGTACCTCGTATGGGCAGGCAGTTACTGAATGACAGGAAGAACCAACAGACTACCAGAGTGCTCGCTAGCTCCCTGATAGTTATTATTATTATTATACAGTATTTATAAAGCGCCGATAGTTCGCTCAGCGCTGTACATTACAAAGGGGGACAGAACATGTGACAGAACAATACCAATACAATGCAAAACATGAGGGGATCGAGGGCCCTGCTCTTTCCAGCTTACAATCTAGGAGGGGGGGGGATGGTGGCACAGGAGGAGATAGCTGTGGGGGATGGAGTGGTAGGAAGAGTGGAGGAGGTCGGCAAGTTAGCAGGGGGCCGCAAACGTCTGTCGTTACTTGTAGTTAATCTATTCACAGAACTCTGTAAATGAATGAAGAAGCCATGTGGGCGGAGCCCCGTACAGCCATGCTCTTTTCAAATAGTGACAACAGGTGCAAGGAGAAGATCCCCGGCCCGCTGTCATGGAGGGGCGAGGGGAGACAGCTGCAGGAGCAGGAACATGTTACGTGTTCCACCCTAAAAAGAGGCGGAACATGTAACATGTTCCCAAAGCTAGAGCAGAACAGTGGCTAAGTGGTTAGCACTTCCACCTGGCAGTACTCGGGTCGTTGGTTTGAATCCCAGCCACGGCACCACCTGCCTGGAGTTTGCATGTTCTCCCTGTGCCTGCGTGGGTTTCCTCCAGGTACTCTGGTTTCCTCCCACACTCCAAAGACATGCTGGTAGGTTAATTGTCTCCTGTCTAAATTGTCCCTAGTATGTGATAAAGTAAAGAAATAAGTGAGCGCTTTTTTAAAAATTAAAGCAGCTAGGCACACAGGATAACCAATAAAAATCCTCACAGTGACATTATATATAGAAGTGCAGCGCTATAAAATAACATACAAATATAAAAAACATACAAATATAAAAAAACCACACAATGTTTAAATGTAAATAAAGATAGTCCCAGCAAAGGTGACTTAAAGTAAAAGTGCACACTAACCAGATGTGCACATTAAAAGTGCAATGTAGAGATCATATTGCTCATGGTGTAATCATCAGAGTAGAAATGGTGTTTCCTTGGTCAGAAAAGATCCCCGGATGGTGCAGAGCTGGGCAGGAAGAGTTCTTTCTCGGAGGATGTGCTTGGCACGTAACGCGTAAGGAGGAGCTTACGCACGCCGTGACGTTACGCCGTCGGAGCATCGTGGAGCTCTGGCGGCTATTACATCTGACAGGACGGTTAGCCCTGTCTGTACTAGCTTTTTTATTGGATGCATCCCCTCTGCTACTGTCACTTTTTATTACAATAAATTGTTTATGCAATACTTCACTATGGGCATTTTTTCTTGACCTCCCGTGGGGAGCAACCTTTTTCTAGATACGTTTTTTGCCCAGTTTTGGAGGAGTCGTTCTCTTCAGGTGGATCATCGTCCTGTTCCCGGTTATCTAGGATTTTCTCTTCCTGCCCAGCTCTGCACCATCCGGGGATCTTTTCTGACCAAGGAAACACCATTTCTACTCTGATGATTACACCATGAGCAATATGATCTCTACATTGCACTTTTAATGTGCACATCTGGTTAGTGTGCACTTTTACTCTAAGTCACCTTTGCTGGGACTATCTTTATTTACATTTAAACATTGTGTGTTTTTTTTTATATTTGTATGTTTTTTTATAGCGCTGCACTTCTATATATAATGTCCCTAGTATGTGTATGTATGAATGTGAGTTGTGGACCTTAGATTGTACACCCCTTGAGGGTTAGGGACTGATGTGAATGTACAATATATATGTAAAGTGCTGTGTAAACGGACGGCGCTATATAAGTACCCGAAATAAATAAAGCTGAACTAATCCTTTAATAAAATGGGGATAATAAAAAAAGGCCAAACAGATATGGCAGATGAACTGCACACGGCGACCTGTACACTGACCTCCTTATACAGACATCAACCCCTGAAAAAGCTTCCACTTCCACACAGAACATACACTTTACCTTGGCGTTCAGTTCATCCACAATGAAGTGGCAGAGAGCAGCTTTGAAGAAATATTCTTTTGCACTATACTTCAGCAGAGGATTATCCATCGTGCTTGTACCAACCTAGAAGAGATTAGATTGGGGATTTATGATGGGAACACTCAGATGCAGAAATAAAGACAGATTAGGGAACAGTAACAAAACGGAAGTCTTTCCACTTCTGAACACATTAGCCGCTCCTTCCAATTAGAAAAGGATTAATAGCCCGTTCTATATTTTATCTTCATTTCCTAAGATTTCAGCTTATTTCCGTTATCTCAATATTTCCAATGTTCTAAAAAGGAACCAAATTGTACTTTACTGGCCTTGTTATTTTAATCACAAGAATCTAAGTTTGAAACATTAAAGAAAAAGTATCTGGAAATCCTGTGGGGGAATGTGTTATAAAACTCAGTTCAGTCTTCCAACACACTGAAAAGAGCCCCTTTGAGATCCGTGTATTTCAGATTCCCTCTGTTGTAAAACAAAAGATACTTGCACCCTGCTCACCCTGAGTAGCGATGTTCATGTGAGCGCCATGCAGGGAGCATGCTGCCCACTGGAGATGCGCACAGCTGCGCGCTATTGTTGAGCAGCGCTCCAGATCACCAGCATGCTGCAGGCAGAAGAAATTTTAGCAAAGCTGAATTAAGGGAGTCAGCTTTGAATTTTGAAGCAGCCGGGCTGCAAAACAGTAAAGCTGGTCATGGATTATTTTTTTTCTGATGGCTGAATGGAAAATTAACAAATTCCTACATCCACACAATCGAGGATTAACTGGGCTATTATGCCATGTGGGGGGGAGGGAAGGTCTGCCTGATCCAATGACCATTGTGACTGGCAGTCACACAGGTCCCATGATCGTGAGCCGGTCCCAATCATTGCTACAAACTGGGAGTTGTCTCTGACAGCTCAGTCACTGTGCTAGGAGCACGCTCTCAGCACAGGAACTGCTGCAGCCCAAGCATGTATATGTGCAGTGTGTGGGCATCACAGCCCATCCTATTTACCATTGCACTTATGATTACATGGGCAGAAATAGGTTAAAGAAAAGCCCTAACTGGCAGGACAAAGTAAGTTTTCTGCAATGCGCCCCCCCCCCCCCCCCATATACTCACCTTACCTGCACTCCCTCACCCTCCTCCCTTTGTTATAGCAGTCACAGAAAAAAAAAAAAACGTGGAGAGGTCAGGACCTCGGGTCATGTGACAGTGCTGGCATCTAGTGATTGGCGACTAGGCTGCTGAGAGATGTCCCAGCGCCCTCACACCCAGAATCCCTAGGAACGGATACCAGGCTGCGTCACAGAAAGAAGAAAAGAGAGCGCTAGCAAGTACAAGGAGCCAAGGAGGGGCTTTTACAGAGGGACTGTCACTTTTCCTGCAAGGACAAGGTCACAGTGTCTTTTTTAAAGGCAAGCCATTAATATCATCTGCTATGTATCGGCTCTCATTGGTTCATTTTAAAGTGGTTATAAAGGTTCTGCTTTTTTTAAAATACCTACCTGCTCTGTGCAATGGTTTTGCATCCCCGATCCTCCTCTTCTTGGTTCCCCCCGCCAGTGCTTCTGGCCTCTACCAGCTGCTGAATGCCCCCAGAGAAAACTGCTTGCTCTGGGGGCATTCGTGCATCCTCGATGTGTGTCTATGGAACACAGAGCGTGGCTGAGCCCCACCCCCATTCCCTCGTCACTGGCTGTGATTGACAGCAGCAGGAGCCAATGGTTCCCGCAGCCCTGTCTCAGCCAATGAGGAGAGAGAGAATCCAAGGACAGCCGAGGTTCTCGAGCACATCGCTAGACCAGGATCTGGCTCAGGAAAGTATTCGGGGGGAAGCTGCATACAGAACGTTTTTTTACCTGCAAACATAGAATACATGAAGATGAAAAGCCCTGAGCCTTTACAACCACTTTAACTTTTTAAATACTATCAGGTTCATAGGGATGAAATTCTCTTCTAGTCTGTGTGTATCAATGCCATCACAGAATAATACATTTTTACTGAGCTACAAATATAAACACAATGCCAGGATGAACATATATATATATATACACACACACAAATACTAATTGTCCCCAAAAACTTTAGTAGTCCAAATATTGATAAATAAGTGCCAGTGCTCAAACGTGCTTCAATTGTGTTTTCTCTTCCTTATGATAATAAAGTGCCACTCTCCACCGCAAACACCACTGTGCAAAAATGTGCCATTACCCTTGTGGCACCTCCTGATGATGTCCTGGAAGTGACGAAACACGTACGTGTAGGGGGTGGAACGCAGTTAGTCTGTAGGCCACTTCCATGAACTGGAATGCACACCAGACATTACACGGGCTGGAGTGGCCACGGGATATTCATTAATCGGCAGATTCCAGGGTGCCAGGGGGGCATCGGAGATTGTGAGTGTTTTTAACCTCCCTGGCAGTCTGATTATGTCAGTATTTCTGTGCTCAAAGCGGTACATTGTTTTCAATAGAAATATGTTGTTTTTTTATTGTAGGCCTGTAATTCTTAGGAATAACTCACTGAAATCTGTCCGAACAAGAGTCTAGTAAACATCCCGGGGATGTTAAAATTTGAAACACGAAATCATAAATTATAATATAATAATCATAAAAAATATTATAATAATAAATTTAATTCAATAATATAATCAAACCAAAAACACTGAAATGTGAAATATAGCGCCAAGTTCGCACATCACTGAGCTCAGTCGCAGAATCGTTTTCAGTGTTTGATGAGGAATTTCCCCCACGAATCATTATCACTCAATTCTGCAAGTGGTTCTGATTTACTATCGCTGTTCTCTAGCCGGTCTAAAACCGATTTTGACATAAAGGGACGCTTTTTGAACGCCATGGACGTTTCTCAGTTTGCAGGCAGAAAGAATAGTAAAAATGCAGGTAGGGCGCCGGACAAAGCACTCGGGACAAAATGTATGTGAAACGGGGAAGCACAGTGGCTAAATGGTTAGCACTTCCGCCTGGCAGTACTAGGGTCATTGGTTCAAATCCCAACCTGCCTGGAGTTTGCATGTTCTCCCTGTGCCTGCGTGGGTTTCCTCCAGGTACTCCGGTTTCCTCCCACACTCCAAAGACATGCTGGTAGGTGAATTGGATCCTGTCTAAATTGGCCCTAGTATGTGTATGTATGAATGTGAGTTAGGAACCTTAGATTGTACGCCCCTTGAGGGTTAGGAACTGATGTGAATGTACAATATATATGTAAAGTGCTGCATAAAAGTACTTGCAATAAATAAATAATGTAATACTATCAGATTTTAGTGTATTGAGTGAATGTCAAATTTTTTCATTTTTGAAATTCCTGCCGATCCTGTCCCCCGTACGTCCGGACGCTCGCAGGGAACGGAACCCAGAAGACAGATGCCAACATCGGCCGGAGACGCTGCAGGGGGGACATCGCGGGAGCGCAGGACAAGATAAGTGCTTGAGTGATTCCGAAGCAACGCTGCAGTGTAATCCCGAGTGTAGTTCGGGGTTACCGCTTTTGGAACTGAAAGTCAACCCCGAGCTACACTTGGGAATACCGCCAGGAGGGTTAAACCCTTTTAATTTGCTGGTTTTATAATAAATGGTATGAACTATGAGATCCTTCTCTGCTTAAATCCTTCTTTGCATGTGAGCTGTTTTATGGACCTGAGCCATAGAGGCTGAGACTAGGGGAGAACTGCCATGCACAAGCATTTTAGACCTACCTTGGTATAAGCTAGAGTAGTCACCTCTGTTTGGTGAGTGTGGACTGGCAAGGGCACATTTTTGCATAGAGTGTTGGAGGTGGAGAGTGGCACTTTATTTCTACATAGAAGAGAGAGCACAATCCAAGCACTGTTGAGCACTGGCACTTTACAAAAGGAGAGGTTGACACTATTTGGACTATTTAAGCTTTCATGGACAATTAGTATTTATACAGTCAGGTCCATAAAAATGCCCCAAGAACAAGCAGGAACTGAAGACAGTTGCAGTAGAGGCCTGGCAGAGCATCACCAGGGATGAAACCCAGCGTCTGGGGATGTCTATGCGTTCCAGACTTCAGGCTGTAATTGACTGCAAAGGATTTGCAACCAAGTATTAAAAAGTGAAAGCTTGATTTATGATTATTATTCTGTCCCATTACTTTTGGTCCCTTAACAAGTGGGAGGCACATATGCAAACTGTTGTAATTCCTACACTGTTCACTTGATTTGGATGTAAATACCCTCAAATTAAAGCTGACAGTCTGCAGTTAAAGCACATCTTGTTCGTTTCATTTCAAATCCATTGTGGTGGTGTATAGAGCCAAAAATTTTAGAATTGTGTCAATGTCCCAATATTTATGGACCTGACTGTATATATGTTCATTTATTAATATTTGTAGTATTGGGTAAGTGTGGTTTTTATATCATTTCCATATCTGGTTAATGTGCACACACTGAAAAAACTGCAGCTACCCACACGAGTGGTTAGGATTACTGTTGTGCGGGTATTTTCATTATTACCATAATGCCAGAATAACACAGGGGACTCTTTACCTGTTCATAGATTTCTATTGCCTTTTGGTACTGTTCCAGTTGTGCGGTATATGCAGCCACCTTTAGCAGACACTTATTGGCAGAGCTGAAATGACAAATCAAAGCCAAAAATCACTTCTCATCCCATCGTACCTCAAAGCTTTGAGTACAGATTTATCACCCTACCTGTTAGATTCTTCCCCCTTATAGTAATCTGCTGACTGCTCATAGTGTGCAATGGCCTGAAAAAGGAAAGTCAAAATTACAGTAGTCAGTCAAAATACAAAACAGCAAAGAAACGAATAAGATGTTTGCCAGTTTATGTTTACTTCAAAAACAAAACTATAATTATATGCTACTTAAAACATAGCCAATGCAATCTATGGGTTAAATTTACTTTTCTTTTTTTTTAACGAACCGATGAAACCTGTATAATTGCTACACAAACTATTTTGTAACTGTTTGGTATTACAAGATCTCTTTCAATTTAAATCTGCAGCCAGCCAAGTTTAATTAAACTAAACAAAACTATTAAGGACAATGTGCTTCCTTAACCATTTGCCACTCGCCCTATGGCTGAATGGTGGGCAGCAAATGTCATCAGCGTTCCGGGTGGACGCCATATGGCGTCCTCCCGCACATGCGCAGATTGCGCTCCTGCAGAGCGGCGCAGCGGCGCGATCTGTCACCGGCCGTGTACCTCAGACACGGCCGATGACAGATCTGAGTATTGGCCCCGTTGCCGGTACCATGTGACCTGCTGTGACCAATCACAGCAAGTCACATGACAGTTGTATACAACGCATGGCTTCATTCATGCCATCCATTGTATACTACTGCCTAGCTGTGAATGGTCACAGCGATCACATGCACATGTCATGTGCTTAGCTGTGGCCAAATCACAGCTAAGCACAAAAAAAAAAAACAAACAAAAAAAAAAACCCTGAATGAATCGATGTCATTCAGGTAAATGCTTGCCTATAGCAAAGTAATTCTTTGCTATAAGCAAATTGTGTAAAAAAAAAAAATACTGATCACTTCCCCAAATTAGTACAATGTACTATGGTAACATTGTACTACTTTCCTCATAGTGAAATATGAAAAAAAAATCTTAAAAAAAGAAAACAAAATTTAATAAAAAATAAAAAAATAAAAAAAAATATATAATTTTTTTTTTCCATACTGTCACCAGTCAGTGTCCCTGATCACTGCCATGCCAGTTATATGATGACGCTGTACTGCACTGGTAACAATATGTAAAAAAAAAATAGCGAAACAAATTTTTTTCATTTTTTAATTTTCCGAAAAATTATGACAAAAAAAAACACAACTTCAAAAAACTCGCCATGCCTCTTATGAAGTACGTCGGACTGTCTACTCTGCAAAAAGGGGTCATTTGGGGGATATCTGTACTATTCTGACATTCTTGGACCTCAAGAAATTAGATTGGCTGTCAGTACTTCAGGATTGATCAATATTCAGATCTATACCATACTTTGTGAACTCTATAACTTTCCTACAAACTAAATAATACATCCTAATTTGGGTTATATTCACCAAAGACATGTAGCAGAATACATCTCGGCCTAAATTTATGAAGAACAATTATTTATTTGCAAACTTTTATAACAGAAACAAAGAAAAACTTTTTTTTTTCAAAATTTTTGGTCTTTTTTTGTTAATTTAGCAAAAAATAAAAACCCCAGCGGTGATTAAATACCACCAAAAGAAAGCTCTAGTTGTGTGAAGAAAATGATAACATTTTAGCATTAAATTGTTTACGTTGGTGATTGCCCGGTATTGAATTAGTTAACCACATATATACCTCTGTATGTTTTATGTCATGAAGTGGAAGACACTTATTTCTGCAGTGCCATACAAAAACGCCATTGCACCAATCACCAGCAGACAGACAATGTGCCATTAGTAGCCGTCAACTAAACTGTCATTGGATGACTCAGGTCACAGACACAATGTACAGAACACATTTGAACAGCTCTGTTCCATGTGATCTCTGTGACGACCAATCACAGCAATCACCAACGTAAACAATTTAATGCTTACGTTGGAGAGCAAGCACCTTCCTCTCACAAAGGAGAAAATAATGAATAAATAAATCAATCTTAGGCCTTACACATGAACTCTCCTAGTCAAACTCTCCTGGCAGCAGAAAAATGCTAAACACGGCAAAAACGTTTGTAAACGCGGTGCCGCGTTTAGCGCTTGGACGTTTATTTGATTGGCCAGAGTATTTTCCATTGACATTGATAAATGGCCAAGCACTACATGCAGCTAGCGTTTAGCCGCGTTTTTGTTCCTTTCCTTGTGACGATTGAGGCGTCAGACCCCAGCCCTTCTCACCACATGCGTAACAATGCCACGCCCAGCTGTACTCTGCACAAAGATTTTCCAACTAATGGACCACAATCTGTGTATCTGCATCCTGGCAGCGATTGTTACTGGGTCAGGTTAATTACGCAATTAACCCTTCACACTGCCACCACCTCCTTTTTGTACAGAGAAAGAGGAAACTCGGCAATATCAGCAATAACACTATGATGTGTGAATAATCGTCGGTATACCACTATCACCGCAGGCAGAGATATACCAAAGTTTAAAACACATACACAGTAGCGCTCTTCAGAGGCAGGAATTCATAGTTTGCATTAAAGAGCGTTAGAAACAGTTCAACACTTTTAGAAAGTAAGATTTATTACTAAAAGGTCAAAAGGGTGCAATAAAAATATTTACAGAAAAATATGTAGCCAATATATATATATATAAATATACAGAAAGCAATAGCACAGCAAAGAGATAACAGAGAGGAGTTTAGAGGGTTAAAGTACTTGCCAAATGTCCTGGTTTAAGCAGATCAGGTTTCATGAGCCAAAAGGATGCCTTATCTCCCAACCTTAGTTCCAATGTTAAAAAAGGAGAATTATTCAACTTCACAACTCAGCCCAGCTTAGCTTTTTCTAGCAACTCCACAGGGTGTCTCCCTGGAGCAGTAAACCAAGTGCCTCATTTGGGGAGGGAGTTGTAGGTGGAGACCTCAGGCTATGACCAAAGCCTGCCCAAAATATATTATGGTTCATAACTTATTTTTGGTGCATTTAGCAGCCTGGCCACTAGAAGATTAATATGCAGACACATCTGCGGAACGGTTAGATATGAAATATGACATATCTGCTTGAATGGTTCAGGAGATATTATTTTCTGCTCTCCTGTACATGCCAGCTAGGTGGTGTAATATACCAGGTGATTTGTATCAAAGTTAGCCATCCGAATCTGTGCTCCATGTTTGTGTAAGTCTTTCATAATCCAAGACATGTAATCATAGGGGAAAATGGATATTGCATGTGGTGTCTGGTTTATGACTTATCTGGAATGTCTTTGAACTCAGTGAAGGACTTGGTTTATGGTTTTACGATATCCTAGATTGCACAGCTAACAGACAGCTAGGCCCCAGCTCGGTTGTGGGATTTATAGCCATGACACCCTCCCATGGAGTTTACTGCCTGTGATCTGCATCAAACAGACCATATGTCACTCAACAGAGAGGGAGGGGGGATGAGGACAGCTGATTTGGGAGTAGAGCATGATAGAAGATGGAAGACCCTTAACAAGATGGAGGACCGCGTCCATCTCTGTATGCATGATTGCTACAATCCTAAACACAATTATACTGCGTTCAGAAGAAGAACGTTTAACTGCCCCTAAACTCTGGTAAAAGCCTATGTGTACATGGACACAGGCTTTTATTGAGTTGAATTCAGGGGCTTCGCAAAAAAAAGCCAAAAGCTCCTAAACTCACAATTAGGACCAGCAGTGTACATGAGGCCTTCGTTGCAGATCAGCAGATGCCAACGTTATGGATTTTTTAACCCTTTCAACCTCCCACCTCGTTTAACTCAGCTCAATCATGTCTCTGCAGTGTCTTGTATATAAATCCCTTCACTTCCCTTATCCTGCCTATATCTAAATTAACCCCTTCACCTCTTCTTCCCTTTCCATATGACCTGCACATATATTGTATTCATTGCACCATTACCAAGCACCACCAACCCTCTAAACTCCAGCATGCTTGTTCATTCCCAAAACTTGTGAAAAAAAAAATGGTGACAGATTTCTGCAAATGCGCACAAATGCTGCCAGCTTCTGGTAGAAAAGAAATATAGCGCCTGGCAACATTTGTGTGTATGCACATAAACCTGCCGTACATGCACACGTGGGCCGCAAAAAGTTGCAGCTTGGTTACTCACTGCCTTCTGGGATACCTGTGACATAGCTATTCCAGGAGGCAGCCGGGCCCTGCCTAGGCAGGAAACCAGGAAAAGCTACCCTGCAGCACAAAAAGAACACTAAGTTATGAAAATTAGAATACGTCTTCTTAGCATTTGGGAGAGGGAGGGACAAAATAAGAAACAGTTGATTGAGTGACTTTAGTAGCAATTTAACTGGAGGTTCCTGCACACACAGTATGAAAATCAAAATACCTTCCATCCCATGGCTGAGATGGAAAACCTCTTTTAAAGTATATTAGTTTTGAATTATTTTTATTTTGTATATATATATATATATATATATATATATATATATATATATATATATATATATATACACACACACACACATTTTCATTTTTTTTTGTCTATAATGTATACATTAAAGAGGTATTAACGTCTCCTTGAGAAAGTAAAAAAAAGCCCCTCCTGCAGGTTTAAGTCATAATGTACTAGTATGTACCTCAAGCTTGCCAACAAATGGAGCCCTCCAGCGCTGGGCTGTGACAGCTTCCCTCCCCGGCTGCTTACATGTTGACCTGGTATACTTTTCGGGTTGCAAATTTTTGCCCGCTTAAATGGCCGGGTTAAAGTGAAATAACTTCCGTGCAAACGCACGGGAGTCTCTTCGCTGCAGCACACAGAGTGTGCCGTAAATGCATGCGCATGCATGGCTCAGATCGCATTACCACTGACAGGTGGGGGGGCATTTACGACATAAGAGACCTCTAGGGTCGCCTCTGTTATAAAAACCGTGCATGTCGGCAGATTTTGTCATGCTGGAGCTTACTACCACTTTATTAGACAGATGCTTATATTTGTTTATTATTTATATACAAATTTTATTTTACAAATTTAACACAGGGTGCAAAATATTCATATGTAACATTTCTGATTTATCCAACTAAAAAACTAAACTTAGAAGTGCTATTTTTTTGTCTTGAATAAAATACATATGAATATGTAAAATACATTTTGAGACACGATACATCCCCTTTAAAAAGGTTAACTAGATGAAACAGAAAATGTATTTTTACCTTTTCAATATCAACAAGTTCGGTCTCATAAATTTCCGCAATTGTGATGTGATGCTTAGCAGCAATTGTAAACCTTCCCTGTAAAAGATAAAACCTGTTCATGTCACCAACCTAAAAGAATGCACACAGCTACAGTAAAACAAAAGATGTTACATGTAGGCAGTAACTTTTTGACCAAAGTTTCTGTAAAAAAAAAATGGTAGAAGGATATTTAAAAATTTAATTTTACATGCTAAAGTGTATATCTGGGCAAAATAAAAAAAAGGCATGCAGTACATTCTCTGCAGCGGTGTACATTTCCCATTTTTTGTTCCTTTAAAAATGCTGTAAGTACACAAGACACCTGCAAGAAATCCCGGGTATTATTATTATTATTATTATTATACAGTATTTATAAAGTGCCGATAGTTCGCTCAGCGCTGTACATTACAAAGGGGGACAGAACATGTGACAGAACAATAACAATACAATGCAAAACATGAGGGGATTGAGGGCCCTGCTCTTTCGAGCTTACAATCTAGGGTACCCCTAACTTTCTTTTTTAGCTGATAACACGGTGCCATTGAAATTTCCCTGTTGCCCAGTTATTTTCTGCTGCAATATACAACATTTCCTCCTTATTCTATGGGGATGAGGGGGGTCCTGTAGTCCACCAGAGGAGAACTGAACAGCCTAACATTTTTGCTTGTGCAGCAGAGACAGTGTGTTGTCAGCTGAAACAGGAAGTTAGGAGCGCACTGGATTGTTGGCAGGTCAACAGGTATTTTTCTGTACTTACATCATTTTTAACTACTTGCCCTCCGAAAAGGCTTTATCCTCTCCATGACCAGGGCATTTTTTTTTGCTATTCAGCACTGCGCTAATTAAACTGGCAATTGCTCGGTCATGCAACACTGTACCCAAAAAAAAAAATATATATATATATATATATATATATATAATTTATTTTTACACAAGTAGAGCTTTCTTTTGGTGGTATTTGATCACCACTGGGTTTTTTTTTTTATTAAACATAAAGAGACCAAAAAAAAACCACAATATCGTCTACTTTCTGTTATAAAACATATCCAATAAAATCAAATTTCTTCATAAACTCAAGCCAAAATGTATTCTGCTACATGTCTTTGGTAAAAAGAAATCCCAATAAGTGTATATTAATTGGTTTGTGTGAAAGCATCTACAAACTATGGTATATATACTGGAATTTACGCAGATATAGATGCTATATTGGTATTGGCCGTCATCATTGACTTATGGTGGGACTATGATAGTGTGGAGAGCAATTTGGCACTAACAGACACTGGCTGGGAGGGCACTGATACTGACATCGCTAGTGACACTAATGCAGAATATTAATACTGTACTAATGACACTGGCTAGAAAGGGGTTAACAAGAAGGGGTAATCAAGGGGTTAACTGTGTGCCTAACAAGTGTAATGTGTGCTGCTTTTACTTACAGATCTGGATTCTTTGTTTTCCCTAAACTCAGAGTTGATTTCAAGGTGAAGAAACAGCCAGATCGCTGTCTGTGTACAGAGTTGTGTGTGTGTTTGTAAACACAGAACTCTGTGCTGTGATTGGCCATAGCCAATCAGCAGTTATAGAGCCAAGATCAGTGGCTGAAACCTGTTGACAAGCACATGGTGTGTCCAATCACAGCAAAGGTCAGCAGGGGGGTGCGTGCATGCATGTCTGGAAGCAGGCGGTGACGTACGAGTGCATTGCCTAGCCTGTAGCTGCTGCCCACCCGTAGTAAATGTACTATGGGTGGGTGGCAAGTGATTCCACACTTCCGTGTAGGGAGCGTGCACATGCGCCGTCGGCGGCTTGCTTCTGCTGTGAATACTCACAGCAGAAACTGATCAGTTGGTGCTGGCCAACATGTGTCCGCCAGCCCCTTGTCGATTGTCGGGCAGAGACACAGAACAGAGCTCTGCCTATGTAAACAAGGCAGGGCTCTGTTCTGACGGGGGGGGAGTAATGGAACTTGTGTCCCTGTAAAGCAGGGAATAAGATCCATCACTTCCCTTAGTAAAAGCACCCAACACAGTACACTGGCTAGGTACGCAGTTAGCCATTTGATCGCCCTAGATGTTTAACCCCTTCCCATTAGTACAGTGTCAGTGCATATTTTTAGCACTGATCACTGTATTAGTGTCACTGGTTCCCACAAATTGTCAATTAGTTTAAAAATGTCCACTGCAATATCGCAGTCCCGCTATAAGTTGCTGATCGCCGCCATTGCTAGTATATTAAAAAAAAAATCCAGTATATACCCCATAGTTTGTAGATGCGCAAACCAATCAATTTACGCTTATTGGGATTTTTTTTTTACCAAAAATATGTAGCAGAATACATATTGGCCTAAATTTCTGAAGAAATGTGATCTTTTAAATTTTTATTGGATATGTTTTATAGCAGAAAACGAAAATATTGTTTTTTTTTTCCAAAATTGTCGCTTTTTTATTTTTTTTTTATAGCGCAAAAAAAACCCCCAAATGCAGTGGTGATCAAATAACACCAAAAGAAAGCTTTATTTGTGGGGGGGGGGGAATTACATAAATCTTTATTTATGTACAGTGCTGCATAACCGCGCAATTGTCAACTGAAGTAACGCAGTTCCATATCGCAAAAAAAAAATGGCCTGGTCAGGAAGGGAGATAACTCTTCCGGAGGTCAAGTGGTTAAAGAGAAAACATGGAGAAACTCCTCATGTATTACAGAGATTTACTGCATATATTTTTTTTTCCTCTCTCAGACACTTTAAAGCTAAATCTGTGAGCTCTACTGCTGCTGTCCCCAAAACATATACACGTTCCTAAATGGAAACCTATGAAGAGAAAAAGGTTCCCATCGCTGACCTCTTCATCTGAATAACGCTAGCTGCTTGGTTCTAACGCTGACTCTTTGGATTTGATACTAAGCCCATGACCCTGAACAAATAAAAGTAGAAAAAGACACCTGACTCTTCTCTGACTTTCCAGATCCGTAGACTAGTACTGAAGCCAGAGGATCGGCACAACAGCCAGTAGCATTTTTAGGAGGATCAGCAATGTAAGCCCCTATATTTCTCTTATGGCAGAAGTACTAATCAAGCCACAGGTATATCCCACTGTTTTATAGGAATAATCAGCATTCTAGTGAGTAATCACTTCTTACCATATCAGTGTAAATATCGATGGCTGCATTTAAGCAGTTGATGGCCTCTAGGGTTAGCAAATTGGGAAAGACAATGAAAAGCATCTTAACCATACAGAATGTAAAAATAAGAGTTCAATATATGACATGCTGATTATGATGCAGTAGAGAATGCGATACAAGGGAGGAAATAAAGGCACAAAGAGGTGGGCTACACATGCTGTGATACATGCAAGTCAGTTTAAGGTAACCGGCCCAATGAATGAGGGTGGCTCCAAAAGCGGTCCAGCGTTAAGGCAACAGGGCGCTTCATGTGTACCAGTGAAAGTGTGGCAGAGATGGCAGACAGACAGACGTGGCTCAAACACCACATACAGCAAAATACATACCTTGTGGATCAGCCTTCTTGTAGGCATTCCCGGCATCTACAAAACTTGTAGCTGCATCGTGTTTGCTCTGCAGTTGCATGTGTAGCTTGGCTGCCTGACAAAACGCATTTCCTGCAGCTGCAAAACAGATCACAAAAGACGTATTAGGATACTGAGATAAAAGGTATTACAAATGATAGCAATCAACTAGTTTACATCACAGCTATGGGTCGAGCACTGAAACAATAACATGTCATGCTGCTACTTAATAGAGTTACTAGACCAGTGTTTCTCAAGCTTTTTTCAGTCAAGGCACCCTTTAAAATGATGGACAGCCCCGAGGCACCCTTTAAAATTATGGACAGCCCCGAGGCACCCTTTAAAATTATGGACAGTCCCGAGGCACCCTTTAAAATGATGGACAGTCCCGAGGCACCCTTTAAAATGATGGACAGCCCCGAGGCACCCTTTGAAATTATGGACAGCCCCGAGGCACCCTTTAAAATTATGGACAGCCCCGAGGCACCCTTTAAAATTATGGACAGCTCCGAGGCACCCTTTAAAATTATGGACAGTCCCGAGGCACCCTTTAAAATGATGGACAGCCCCGAGGCACCCTTTAAAATGATGGACAGTCCCGAGGCACCCTTTAAAATGATGGACAGTCCCGAGGCACCCTTTAAAATGATGGACAGTCCCGAGGCACAATTTAAAATTACGGATAGCCCCGAGGCACCCTTTAAAATTATGGACAGCCCCGAGGCACCCTTTAAAATTATGGACAGCCCTGAGGCACCCTTTAAAATTATGGACAGCCCCGAGGCACCCTTTAAAATTATGGACAGCCCCGAGGCACCCTTTAAAATGATGGACAGTCCCGAGACACCCTTTAAAATGATGGACAGTCCCGAGGCACCCTTTAAAATTATGGACAGCCATGAGGCACCCTTTAAAATGATGGACAGTCCCGAGGCACCCTTTAAAATTATGGACAGTCTCGAGGCACCCTTTAAAATTATAGACAGCCCCGAGGCACCCTTTAAAATTATGGACAGTCTCGAGGCACCCTTTAAAATTATAGACAGTCCCGAGGAACCCTTTAAAATTATGGACAGTCTCGAGGCACCCTTTAAAATTATGGACAGTCTCGAGGCACCCTTTAAAATTATGGACAGTCCCGAGGCACCCTTTATAATTTTAAAGGGTGCCTCGAGACTGTCCATAATTTTAAAGGGTGCCTCGGGACTGTCCATAATTTTAAAGGGTGCCTCGAGACTGTCCATAATTTTAAAGGGTTCCTCGGGACTGTCCATAATTTTAAAGGGTTCCTCGGGACTGTCTATAATTTTAAAGGGTGCCTCGAGACTGTCCATAATTTTAGACAGTCCCGAGGAACCCTTTAAAATTATGGACAGTCCCGAGGCACCCTTTAAAATTATGGACAGCCCCGAGGAACCCTTTAAAATTATGGACAGCCCCGAGGCACCCTTTAAAATTATAGACAGCCCTTGGCCTCTGTTTTACATAGAGTAGATGCTGTGATGCTCATGGAACGAATTCATTACACCTTACTGGATAAAATGCACTTATTTGATAGAAAATGGAAATCTTGGAAGGTTCATAGACATTTACTGCATACTTAGGGCCATTCCATTTGATGATTGCCTGACTTGTACTGTTGGCAGATATATAATTCTACCTATCTCTTTATTTATATTTCTCATGTACTTAGACTCTATTCTTTCTTCTTCTTTTCTTTTTTACTTTTTCGATATGATTGTGCCTTTTTGAAATGTACAATTCAACTGTGCTTTGTTACTACTGTACACATTGTTTGAAGCTGTACTGTTATTTTACAGACTATTTCTTGAAAAAATAAAAATTGTTTGTAAACAAAAAAAAATTATAGACAGCCCCGGGGCACCCTTTAAAATTATGGACAGTCCCGAGGCACCCTTTAAAATTATGGACAGTCCCAAGGCACCCTTTAACATTATAGACAGCCCCGAGGCACCCTTTAAAATTATGGACAGTCCCGAGGCACCCTTTAAAATTATAGACAGTCCCGAGGCACCCTTTAAAGTTATGGAGAGTCCTGAAGAACCCTTTAAAATTATGGACAGTCCCGAGGCACCCTTTAAAATTATGGACAGTCCCGAGGCACCCTTTAAAAATATGGACAGTCCTGAGACACCCATTAAAATTATAGACAGTCCCGAGGCACCCTTTAAAATTATGGACAGTCCCGAGGCACCCTTTAAAATTATGGACAGTCCCGGGGTACCCTTTAAAATTATGGACAGCCCTGAGGCACCCTTTAAAATTATGGACAGTCCCGAGGCACCCTTTAAAAATATGGACAGTCCCGAGACACCCATTAAAATTATAGACAGTCCCGAGGCACCCTTTAAAATTATAGACAGTCCCGAGGCACCCTTTAAAATTATGGACAGTCTTGAGGCACCCTTTAAAATTATGGACAGCCCCCAGTCACCCTTTAAAATTATGGACAGCCCCGAGGAACCCTTTAAAATGATGGACAGTCTTGAGGCACCCTTTAAAATGATGGACAGCCCCGAGGAACCCTTTAAAATGATGGACAGTCTTGAGGCACCCTTTAAAATTATGGACAGCCCCGAGGAACCCTTTAAAATGATGGACAGTCTTGAGGCACTCCATTCTAAAATATGAAAAGCTATTCTAATAGTTTTATATAACGCAGCAACATCCACACATGTAGGACACCCAACATTAGAGGTGATTTATTCTTCCAAAGCAAATACACTTTTGCACACTGATACTGACTAGTATTCCAGTGTTTCTCCTCTCCCTCAGTTTTTATCCATCACTGAGCTAATGTGACCCCAGCACTGACGGAGAGGGGCGGGGGATGGTCAAACTAGGATGCTGTGCAGGCAGCTGACATCCTCCTTATCAACTGATGATGTCATTGGTTATCAGGATGCCGGCGGCTAGAAGGTCTTCTCGTTTCCTTTTACCGGTCATGCTGGAAAATCTGCGAAAAACGGCCATTTTTTGTAAGCATTGGTGGCAGCAACGACCGAATTTTCGTTTATCAGCCCACAATTCGGCCGATAATGTCCTGTCTATGGCCTGTATAAGTCTGTTGTTTTTCAACAGAACAAGCTGGGGGTGGGGGGGGGGGGGAGGGGGAGAGGGAGAGGGGGGAGAGGGAGGGGGGGGAGAGGGAGAGAGAGAAGGGGAGAGAGATGGGGAGAGAGAGGGGGAGGGGGGAGAGAGATGGGGAGAGAGAGAGGGGGAGGGGGGAGAGAGATGGGGAGAGGGGGGAGAGAGAAGGGAAGAGGGGGGAGAGAGAAGGGGAGAGGGGGGAGAGAGAAGGGGAGAGGGGGGAGAGAGAAGGGGAGAGGGGGGAGAGAGAAGGGGGGAGGGGTGGAGAGAGAGGGGGGGTGAGAAAGAGAAAAGGGGGAGAAAGAGAAGGAGAGAGAAGGAGAGAGGGGGGGAGAGAGAAGGAGAGAGGGGGGAGAGAGAAGGAGAGAGGGGGGAGAGAGAAGGAGAGAGGGGGGAGAGAGAAGAGAGAGAAGGGAAGAGGGGGGGGGGGGAGAGAAAAGGAGAGAGAAGGGAAGGGGGGGAGAGAGAAGCAGAAAGGGGGGGAGAGAGAAGGAGAAAGGGTGGGGGAGAGAGAGAAGTTGTTTTCAACCCAAAAGGCAAACATTGTATTGCAGGTGGTGGCTGCATTCATGTTCTTTTTTAGGCTTTCTTTCCTTTATTTTTGACTTCACTTGGTGATCCTGCAAGTAAGTCTGTTGTTTTTCAACAGAACAAGCTGTCCTGCAGATGTAGCAGCTACAGGGTTGAGACAAACTATTTAATACTGACATGGGATCTTACAATGATCAGTTTTTATTTGTGAAACTTTTATCCCAAAAAGTAAAAAACTGTTTGCTGGAACTGCTTAAAAATGTTAGCTGGAGTTTGGCTTCAAAGTGTTAGTGTATATAAATCTGCTAGCACATCCAAAAATATTATTATTATACAGGCTTTATATAGCGCCAACAGTTTACGCAGCACTTTACAATATAAAAAGGATAGGACAATTACAATACAGAAGGAATAAGAGGGCACTGCTTACGGAGCTTACAATCTAAATGATGCTATCAATGACAATGCTGTTGTACAAAAGTGCCCCCTGTGCTTCTTCATCCAGAATGGGTGCACTCTAATACAGGAGGTGTGTTACTGGTAGTATCACCAGATGAGAAGGCTAAGAAAAGAAAACCAATGCAGCCACCACATCTAATGATTGGTAAGCTGCAATACATTACATTTTTGGTTTGGGGTTTGATACCGGTGTTGCCGGCTGCTACCAAAATGTATTTATGCTCTTATCAAGATTTAATATGTAAATGACAAATAAAAAAACAAACAAAACCTTGCTTTTGGCTAAAACCATCAACGTGTCGATATGCAAAGAATAAAAGCTAAACAATCTGGCACTTACCACTCCAGTTCTTTGCCATCTTGAACATATTTGCAGCTCTGGCATACATCTCACAGGCTTCTTCTACTTTTGTGTTTCCTCTAATTCAAGGAAAGGAAAAAAAATATTGTTACTGCTCTTTAACGATATATTTATATATATATATATATATATATATATATAGACACACACACATATATATACATATACATACACGCATGCGCACGCACTATATTGATATTATCTAACCATTTAGGCCTGCTGCACACATGAGTAGAAAATGCTGAAGATTTTTTTACTGATGTGAAATGAGATGCATTGTTGTCTATGGGACAATGCACACAGCAGAGTACAGCTGGGTAATACAGCGAAGAGTACAGAGCAGTAAAACAAGAAATAGAACATTTTTGATTTGAGTGCAGTAATTTACTCCTGTATTTCCTCGTTTGCACACGGGCGTTAAAAGTATAAATGAGAAAATTACAATACTGGCAATGAAGAAGAATTTTACTTATCTATACATAGCTCTTTACACAGTTTTTGGCCCCCTGCACACGGGCATCACAGGTTCCTGAGTAAACATCAGTAAATTATGATGCCCATGTGCCTAACAGTTCTGAGCTAAAAGTTTCAGGTGATTTTAGTAAAGTTAAATTACATTCAGATTTTGCATCTTCAGTTGTCACAAGCTGACATATTCATGTTTAGTTCTGGATCCGGTCTGAGACATTTTTCACCTTTCACCAGTTAGATCAGCTTTTATATTGACGTCAGACATCTCATTATGTAAACACCTTTTTATATCAATTCATCTTCTGCCAGAATAATACTGGGTTGTCTGTCCCAGAACATCTGTGTATTCTGCTTCAGCTATTTCTAGGACAATCTTTATAAAAAAATGTGTCTTTCGCTGAGGTCCATGGTAAATTGAAAGATCAGCTTTGTGTATATCTGCTGAATTATCCTCCAGCCTCAATCAATGCACTGGACTTCTCAGCTCAGGCCACCCACTAGGGCCATGATGAGGTATCACCTGCTGGACATCTTATCTCATACTGTAGAAAAACCAGCAATTGAAGCAATACTCCATAGTGGGAGAATGAGCCAAAAATCTTCTTTCAGATACACAAAGTCAGTGTTTTATGGCACATTTTGCAATGCCCGCTGTGGCAGTGTGGCGATCTGTCACGATATAAAAAGGATATTTCACCCGGGATTCTCAACAAGGCAGGTTGAGGGGCTCCAGGGTACTTGTTTGATGCAGAGGAAACTGGCTTTTCACTTTCCTCATTTGTTTGTAAAGTCCATTTTGGGACCTGGAGCCTGGAGATTACAAAGTGATTTGGGAGGGATGAAATCTCCAATCCTGGAACCAGGTTTTGGGAATGGCCAGGATACTGATTGGTCAGGTGTGTGTGTCTCTCTTCTAGAGTCAGGACCAGGGATCTGGGCTCCATCCTCCCGAGGAGTCCATGTGGGTGCAAGGGAGCAGCCACAAGTGTGCATGGTGGCACAGTATAGTCTGAGAGCAGACAGAGCCCAAGCCTGTGGGCTGGAGAAGCAGGAGTGCCGAGAACGGGAGCTAACCCAGGTGTTGCACGTGAATGGTCAAGAGGACCGAGGCATGAAGCCTGGAGGCTGAATTTATGTTTTTGGTTGCATTGATGGTGGATACCCCTGCATGGGAAACCTATGTTGTGTGGAAGTTTCTTTTAAATATAATTGGGCAAAAACGGCTCTTTAAAAAAGAAACAAGTGAGTGACCGTGTGCTTAAAATTAATTCGTTAAGGTGCATGTCTTCAAAATATCTGGGCTGCTTTAGCACTGCATGTCCCAACACAAACATATCATGCAGTATAGTCCCTGGAATTCATTATTATTATACAGGATTTATATCGCGCCAACAGTTTGCTCAGCGCTTTACAATATAATGGGAGACAATACAGCAACAATACAGTTCAATACAAGAGGGTTAGGAGGGCCCTGCTCCTCGGAGCTTACAATCTAAGAGGGAGGGGCTAGTGGTACAAAAGGTAGTAACTGTGGGGGATGGAGTGGTCGGAGGAGTAGAAGATTCCATTATTAGCTGAGGACAGGATAGGCTTCCCTGAAGAGATAGGTTTTCAGATATCACCTAAAAGTGATCAGAGTAGGCGATAGTCTGGTAAATTGGGGTAGAGAGTTCCAGAGGATGGGAGAAGCACTGGAGAAGTCCTGTAGACGAGCATGGGAGGAGGAGACAAGGGAGCTAGAGAGCAGGAGGTCATGCGAGGAGCAGAGAGTACAGTTTGGGTGATATTTGGAGACAAGATTGGTGATGTAATTTGGGGTGGAGTTATAAATGGCTTTATATGTGATTGTTAATGTTTTGAATTTATATAATTCATAGAGTGTTGTAGAAATCTGTCATGCAGTAGTGAGGCAAATAGCAGAACCTGCGACAGACTCATGTACATGTCAGTAAAATGTATATAAATCTATCACAACTCTGACAGAACTGTGTAGCTGAAAAGCCATTTGAAGAGGTCGGGAGAGTGAGGCCCCATGCACAATGGGTGTTTGGCCCCGATGCAGGGGGCTCTGACGTTTAGCTACAGGCTGAAGGAATAGGTGTCCCGGTCAGCCTCTATAGGAATCTGGTAGCTGCTGTGGCTAGATGGTGCCCTTAGTTGTACGATCGTTTAGGGAAGTACGCACCCATGGACCAATGCCTGGAACACAAGAAGTCTGTTTCAAGCATCAACCCCTGGGGTGCATGCTGCCCTAAATGTTCATACAGCTAGGTGCACCATCCAGGCCCATCCAGCCATAGCAGCTCTTAGAATCTCAGAGATTGAAAGGCTTCCAGAAGTGGGGTTGGACGTCCCACCTGGGCCTACTGCTCACATCTAAACAACGAAGACCCATGCATTGGGGCTAAACACCAAGTGTGCACGGGGGTTAAGGTGCAAGTTCAGCTTTCAGTAAAAAAATAATAAATGCAAGGTTTTTGCAGCATTTTTTGTACATTTATTTTTGTCTGTAGGAGCCTGTAAAGCATTGCACCACTGATCAGCAGACAGCTGGTGCCATGCAGGTCTCCTGCAGATCTGTCAGTAGATCTGCTTGCCTGTACCAGACGTAAGAGTAAGCAGATATACTGACAGGAAGAATGAATGAAATACCATGGTGCTCCAAATTGAGGACTACAAGGCGACAGCCACTAAGGCTGTCGGGACTTGTAGACTCTCATTCACAGAGGACTATGAACAAGTGACGTGGCTGGGTGGGCGGAGTCCCGTATGGCAGCATTTTTTTTTTAAATTTAACAGCTAGGGGAGGGGTGGGGCTGTTGTGAGACAATCCCCCGCTAGCAGTCAGAGGTGTCTGATCATAACATGTTACACCCTGAATATGGGGTGTAACATGTTACAAAAGGTGAACTTATCCTTTAAAGTGTAATAGTATGAGATCCTCCTGCGCTCATGGGAATAACTGACACAATACAGCTGCTGTCACTTTAACTAATACCAATAAGTGCAAGAAATAAACATAAAATTAGTGAAGCGCTTGTATCTCATGAATACAATCATGTGTCTCCATAAAGTATAATAGTAAATCAAAGTGACCACGATATATATTAAAAATATGTGAACTCCCTCTAGTGGATAGAAAAAATAATGTCAACCGAAATGACTATAATGGCTAAATATCACACATTAAGAACCTAAATATGTAGTGCATAAATCAGATATACTAAACAAAGTATATATACATGAAAACAGAATAATTGGCCACATACAATGGTGTCTAAATCAAACATAACTAATATATGCCATAAGTGAAAAAGACAATATCAAAGGTGAAAAAATATTCCATGCATGTGACTGTGCTTTAAGCTGGAACACACACGTGATCTCCACTTCTAAGTGCAAGTACTCTCCTTCAAATGGCAGCAATGCCTGCTCACCTCCCTTCCTCGACCCACACAGGGCCTCAAAGCAGTTACCACCTCAGTGGTGTATTCCTCTGGCAGACTCCTTAATCCTCCTCCTCTCTTATGCAACTCATAGAAAGACAAGAAAGCCTTCCATAGTGTAGTAAGTTTTAATAGGCAAAGTAAAAAGTGACAAAGTAAACCACTCACATGCTCCTTTCCATAAACAAGCGTTTTTCCCAGCCTGTGGGTAGATATGCATGCACCTGGGGGAATCCAATATGGCCACTGTGTCCGGACATACGTCACCAGGAAGTAGACAAACCGACGCGTTGCATCACGTGCGCCGTGACTTCATCAGGACCCTGATGAAGTCACGACGCACGTGACGCAACGCGTCGGTTTGTCTACTTCCTGGTGACGTATGTCCGGACACAGTGGCCATATTGGATTCCCCCAGGTGCATGCATATCTACCCACAGGCTGGGAAAAACGCTTGTTTATGGAAAGGAGCATGTGAGTGGTTTACTTTGTCACTTTTTACTTTGCCTATTAAAACTTACTACACTATGGAAGGCTTTCTTGTCTTTCTATGAGTTGCATAAGAGAGGAGGAGGATTAAGGAGTCTGCCAGAGGAATACACCACTGAGGTGGTAACTGCTTTGAGGCCCTGTGTGGGTCGAGGAAGGGAGGTGAGCAGGCATTGCTGCCATTTGAAGGAGAGTACTTGCACTTAGAAGTGGAGATCACGTGTGTGTTCCAGCTTAAAGCACAGTCACATGCATGGAATATTTTTTCACCTTTGATATTGTCTTTTTCACTTATGGCATATATTAGTTATGTTTGATTTAGACACCATTGTATGTGGCCAATTATTCTGTTTTCATGTATATATACTTTGTTTAGTATATCTGATTTATGCACTACATATTTAGGTTCTTAATGTGTGATATTTAGCCATTATAGTCATTTCGGTTGACATTATTTTTTCTATCCACTAGAGGGAGTTCACATATTTTTAATATATATCGTGGTCACTTTGATTTACTATTATACTTTATGGAGACACATGATTGTATTCATGAGATACAAGCGCTTCACTAATTTTATGTTTAATCCTTTAAAGTGTATGTTCATCTTTTTTTCATAAAAAGTGAACACCCACCCTATACCCTCCTCACCCCTCCAGTCCTTGCTGCACTTACATCCATGGGGCTGTGCCCATGCAGCCAGTGTAATGGTCAAAAAATTTGAAATCCCGCTCTTCTTCCCCTTCTTTTTGCAGATGATCAGACTGATTCCAATTTGTCAGTGCTGGCACCTGACTGCTACGACCAATTAGAATCGCTCTGATCCATCTCAGAAAACCCTAGAGAAAGAAGAGCAGACATTTCAAATCCCTAGACCAGCCTCTCTCAACCAGGATGCCCAGGCACCCTGGGGTGTCTTGAGGTATTTTCAGGGGTGCCTTGGCAAAATTTCTAAAAATTGCCCAAAACCTGTATACAAGCCAGTGGGTGGAATGAGCCTGCCTTTTAGTTACACAAAGCCACAGGTCTTCATTGTACGCCATTACGACATTCTAGCCGCCACAATCCTGACAACCAATGACATCATCAGTTGATCCTAGATTGTAAGCTCCCAGGATCAGGGCCCTCCTAACCCTCTTGTATTGAACTGTATTGTTGCTGTATTGTCTCCCTTTATATTGTAAAGCGCTGAGCAAACTGTTGGCGCCATATAAATCCTATATAATAATAATAATAATATATAAATCCTGTATAATAATAATGATGAGGATGTCAGCTGCCTTCACAGCATCCTAGTTTGACCCTCCTGCGCCCCTCTCCATCAGTGTTGGGGTCACATTAGCTTAGTGATGGAGAAAACCTGAGGAAAAAGAGAAACATGGGAATACTAGTCAGTACCAGGGTGCAAAAGTGTATTTGCTTTGGAAGTATAAATCACCTCTAATGTTGGGTGTCCCACATGTGTGGATGGTGCTGCGTTATATAAAAGTATTAGAATAGTTTTTCACATTTTACAATGGGGTGCCTCATGACTTTCCATAATTTTAAAGGGTGACTTGAATGAAAAAAGGTTGAGAATCACAGATCTAGACCATTACACCAGATGTGTGGGCACTGACAGCTAATCATCCATCAAAGTAACAGCACCAGGGACTGAGGGAAAGGGGGTGTTGGTGGGGGGTGTTCGCTTTAGGGTGTTAGTTTGGTAAGTTCACCAACCAAACTGACACCCTTACACTTTAATGGAAATGTATCAAATATCACTTCCAGAGGAACTGCAAGACAAAATTTTGTCACAGAATTGTCTCAAAGATGCAACACATTAACAACACATAATGTAATAAATGTACTCCAAACATGAAAAAGGTCTTCTTTACCTCCACTCTCCTAATCACCGACTTTCTTCATGAGTATCCCAAATAAGAACTACCTGAATTTGTCGCACAAATTGGTACGAACAGTGAAAATATTGCAGCATTTTTAGGAAGTTGCCGCAAGGTTTCCGACTACATACACACCCCCAGATAATTGTCACGAATGCTTTATTGAATCGCTCCCAGTGTAAAAAGTGAGCAGCCAACAAGGCACTGCCCTGAAGCCTGGAGGTGCCATTTTAATGAATTTCAGAAGTGTTTAAGCCATCACAAGAAGATCCCAAAAACTAGACTAGTTGTTATTTGTTCACACCGCTGCTCTACAAACAGAAGCTGGAGCTGGCACATACAGGCACTCCTCCCCATGGCACATTCCTCATTCATAATTAAACGCTGACTACATCATAAAACACTCAAACGAAGCCTGCTGCCTTTTTAATATGACCTTTTTTAAAATTGCATTTATATGGGAACAAGGACAGTCTGCCCTAGAAGTCAGCAAATGCTGTGATTTCTCTGGCTGGGTCCTTCAGACGCAGGACTGGAGATTTATTTTTTTGGTGCCTTAGAAACACTTATACCCCCAAATCAATAACTGGATACCCTACAAGCTTACAACCAGCACCAGAGAGGTGCACCTTAAAGGGTCACTAAAGTCATTGTAGAATTATACAGTATACAGTGGGGAACAGAAGTATTTGAACTCCCTGCGATTTTGCAAGTTCTCCCACTTAGAAATCATGGAGGGGTCTGACATTCACATTGTAGGTGCATTCCCACTCTGAGAGACAGAATTTTAAAAAAATTTCAGGAAATCACATTGTATGATTTGTAAAGAATGTATTTGTCTTGCACTGCTGAACATAAGTATTTGAACCCCTGAGAAAATCAGTGTTAATATTTGGTACAGAAGCCTTTGTTTGTAATTACAGAGGTCAGACGTTTCCTGTAGTCCTTGACCAGGTTTGCACTGCAACAGGGATTTTGGCCGACTCCTCCACACAGATCTCCTCTAGATCTGTCAGGTTTCGGGGCTGTCACTGAGCAACACAGAGTTTCAGCTCCCTCCAAAGATGTTCTATTGGATTTAGGTCTTGAGACTGGCTAGGCCACTCCAGAACCTTGATATGCTTCTTACGGAGCCACTCCTTGGTTCTCCTGGCTGTGTGCTTCGGGTCGTTGTCATGTTGGAAGACCCAGCCACGACCCATCTTCAATGCTCTGACTGAGGGAAGGAGGTTGTTGCTCAAAATCTCACAATAAATGGCCCCATTCATCCTCTCCTTAATACAGTGCAGTTGTCCTGTCCCCTTCGCAGAAAAACACCCCCAAAGCGTGATGTTACCACCCCCATGCTTCACAGTAGGGATGGTGTTCTTGGGATGCAGCTCATCCTTCTTTTTCCTCCAAACACGACGAGTGAAGTTTAGACCAAAAAGTTCTACTTAGGTCTCATCTGACCACATGACTTTCTCCCATGCCTCCTCTGGATCATCCAGATGGTCATTGGCAAACTTCAGACGGGCCTGGACATGTGATGACTTGAGCAGGGGAACCTTCCGTGCAATGCATGATTTGAAACCATGACGGCGTAGTGTTCTACCAACAGTGACCTGTGAAACTGTGGTCCCAGCTCTCTTCATGTCATTGACCAGCTCCTCCCTTGTAGTTCTGGGCTGATTCCTCACCTTTCTTATCATCAGTGATACCCCACGAGGTGAGATCTTGCATGGAGCCCCAGTCCAAGGGAGACTGACAGTCGTCTTTAGCCTCTTCCATTTTCTAACAATTGCTCCAACAGTTGATCTATTTTCACCAAGCTGCTTGGCAATTGCCCCGTCGCCCTTTCCAGCCTTGTGGAGGTCCACAATTTTGTCTCTGGTGTCTTTTGACAGCTCTTCGGTCTTGCCCATGGTAGTAGTTGGCGTCTGACTGACTGTGGGGTGGACAGGTGTCTTTAAAGAGCTCAGACAGGTGCTACTAAGTTAGATTAATGAGTGGAGTAGAGGTGGACTTTTTAAAGGCGCAGTAACAGGTCTTCGAGAGCCAGAATTCTTGCTGTTTCTTAGGTGTTCAAATACTTATGTTCAATACAAGGTGATCTCCTGAATTTTTTTCTAAATTCTGTCTCTCAGAGTGGGAATGCACCTACAATGTGAATTTCAGACCCCTCCATAATTTCTAAGTGGAAGAACTTGCAAAATCGCAGGGTGTTCAAATACTTCTGTTCCTCACTGTATGTTACATCCAATACCTTCATTCATAGTCATCTTTGCCCCTTCTAATTGCAGCATTTGATAGCACAAACCCAAAAAAATACATTTAAAACCTCCTCTGCTCTCTTCGCTTTACAGCAGGGGTCTACAAACTTTCTAAACAAAGGGCCAGTTTACTGTCCTTCAGACCTTAGAGGGGGCGAATTGTGACCAGTGAGAACAGAAAATACCCCATGTCAGGTAGAGCAAACAATGCCTCAGGCTTGGTGATATGGAGAAATGGAGAAATGGTCTGGGGGTTGAAGAGGAACTTCACTACTCATGTTGATCTGTTATAGGGAGGGTTACGTTAATGTAGAAGTAAACTCCCACGGGACACTTGTACCTACAGGTAAGCTTATAATAAAGCTTACCTGTCTCCTAAACATTCACCGTTTAGGAGATATTCAGCGTCCCTGCGGCCGATGACATCACCGGCGCATGCGCCCTGAAGGAATGGCATACCCATGCCGTTCCTTCAGAGCTCTGCACTGCGGCTGAGACTACCACGCGTACGCACTGGAGTGACATCATCGTGGCTCGGCCGATCAAGCCAGGCCAGAGCCCATGAACCCGAGTGGAAGACCATGTGAAGACGGAAGCCCTGTCAGCGGTGACAGCGCACTGCTGGAGGGCTTTGTTCTAAGGTAAGTCTTTGATAATGTGCTAGTATGAGATTCATACTAGCACATTATAACATTATTTTGCAGGGGACTTTTGTTTTTGGCAGTTTACTACCGCTTTAATAAAAACTATTTGGGCACCCCAAATTCCAGGGTGGATAAAAATCAATGATTTTTTTTTTAAAAAATCAAAAAAATCTGATTTTTTTTATGTAAATCGGATTTTTTTTAATAAAATGCTTTTTGAGGAAAATATATTACCATCCAAAGGTTATTCCATCATGAAATAAAGAATAGTTTTTTAATTATGTAGAATAAGGCTGTATATGTTTAATATTTTTTGGTAAATAAATTCCATGAATCCATTCACAATGTCATGCTCTTCCAGAGGTTTCTGTAAGATTATTGGGCAGTTTCTCTGCCTACAAGATATTATCACAGATGATTGGTTTACTTTTGCAGTTCTCAAAACTGAATTTGACTCAGCGGAGATCACATGCCTCTTCTTCACAGCAAAAATGTTATAACATGAACAGAGTTATGAAAAAGACCTTCATCCTAACTTCTACAAACCTATGAATACAGAATCAACCCCTTCAGTGCTAAGTTTCAAGAAGTTCAGTGAATAGAATAGAAACAATATTTTTCTGATTGTTTGGAGTGGAATAGATCTGCACAAGAAGAAAGTGAAGCTAAGTGTGAGGAGGGAGGGGCTGACAGTGCGAGGAGGGAGGGGCTGACAGTGCGAGGAGGGAGGGGCTGACAGTCTAAGTTTCTTAAAATATAGATATTTTGTTTAGCCAAATTAGTTAACAAACATGGATGTTTAAGCAAATCACATATGCTGGAATGTTATTGTTTCAGATGAATAAATCTATTTAAATTGTTATTAAGGTAATGATTATTTTTCTCCTTCCTAAGTACAACAGAAAAGTTGTCCAAATATGAATGATTAACCTATTAAACTGGGGATAAAAAAACTAATATGAAAAGTTGTTATTCTAAAAATCTTCATCTACTTGCATATTAAAGTTATACCAGCAAGAATTAGTCTTTATGTAGAAAACTAGGATTTACATCAAGCCTTACTGACTAGTGATTTAAATAAAATCCACCCTGCCAAATTCTATACCTTTTACACAACTCCCCTATATGGCACTCTCACACTTGGTCCAGGAGGGTTAATTTAGGGAGTTAATCTTGAAGGGGCAAAGCCACACCTGTATTAAACTCTACATATTCCAATTACCTAAGGACAGGAGAAGGTTAGCGGTTCCGAATGTCAAATTTAATTTTTTAGCTGCCCAATTGCAATAAATGGTGGGGTAGGGAACTCCAAATTTAAATTATCAACTCGAGGAGGGCATCATGGGTTATTTAAAGTGGAAGACAAGTCAAAACCTGACGAAGCTTAAATCACACCCCCATTCTAAGCCTATTCTATCTACAGTTGTGCTCAAAAGTTTACATCCCCTGGCAGAAATTTTAAAATTTTGGCATTGATATTGAAAATATGACTGATCATGCCAAAAAATGCTCTTTTATTGAAGGATAGTGATCATATGAAGCCATTTATTATCAAATAGTTGTTTGGCTCCTTTTTAAATCATGATAACAGAAATCACCCAAATGGCCCGGATCAGAAGTCTCCGCCCCCTGGATCAGAAGCCTCCGCTCCCTGGAAAGTTTGTCCTTGGTACAGACACACAAGGTGACACACACAGGTAAAATGCCAATTAGAGGTTAATGTCCCACATCTGTGGCTTTTTACATTGCAATTAGTGTCAGTGTATAAATAGTCCATGAGTTTGTTAGCTCTTATGTGGAAGCACTGACTAGGCTAGATACTGAGCCATGGGGATCAGTAAAGAACTGTCAAAAGCCCCGCGTAACAAGGTAATGGAACTTTATAAAGATGGAAAAGGACATAAAAAGATGTCCAAAGCCTTGAATATGCCAATCAGTACTGTTACATCACCTATTAAGAAGTGGAAAGTTCGGGGATCTCTTGATACCAAGCCAGGTCAAGTCAGGTAGACCAAGGAAGATTGCAGCCATAACTGCCAGAAGAATTGTCCAGTTTCTGCAGCTGTTGTCGGCACGCTCTCCTCTACACTGAAGCCGACGCTAGAGAGAACATATGACCAGAGCAACTTTAAAATAGGTATAGACATCTTTCCTTTTACAGGATAGATAGAATAATCGTAGGGGTGGGAATAGATTTCAGCACAGTTAGTTTGGACTTGCCTTCCACTTCAAGTGCGCTGCCTATATTAACCACCTCCCGCCCGGCCCATGTATATAAACGGCCGAACGGTGGCAGTGCAGGGTAGGGTGGCTGTTTATAAACGGCCTCCCTGCCCCCTGCTTGTGCGCGCAGCACAGCGATCCGGTGCCTACTGTGTCCTCCGGACACAGTGGAACAACGATCCTCGTACAGGACCTCTGTGCGAAGTCCTGATCATGTGATCACTGATTGGCCAATCAGTGATCACAAGCAGAGTAGTAAGCAAGATATTACTTCTGACATCATTGCTTACTACGTGTGAAATCTGTGAATGATCACAGAGGTCACATGGTACAAGGCTATTCACAACAGCCTTATACCATGTGACAAGCTGTGACCAATCACAGCTCACACAGTATTTCTCAATGGCTGCAAGAATGCAGCCAGAGAGAAGGAGAAATGATTGCTTTTCCAGCCTTTATGGGTGTAAAGCAACTAGTGTAAAAAAAAAAAAAAAATATTCATCACCCCCCACAAGTAGTACAGTGTCACCATGGTGACACTGCACTGCTAGGGTGACAGTATGTAAAAAAAAAACAAAACAAATAATAATATAAAAAAAAAAAAAAAATGTAAAAAAAATGTTTTTTTTACTAAAAAGATAACGGAATAAATTTTGGCCAAGATTTATGATGAAATATTATTTATTTGCAAAATTGTATAAGAAAAACACTTTTTTTCAAAATTTTTGGACTTTTTCATTTACATAGCAAAAAAATAAAAATCCCAGTGGTGAATAAATACCACCAAAATAAAGCTTTATCTGTCTCAGAAAAATTCTAAAAATTTAATATGGGTACAGTGTTGCATGACCGCGCAATTGTCATTCAAAGTGTGATAGCACTGAAAGCTTAAAATTGACCTGGACAGGAAGGGGGTGAAAGTGTCCGGACTGGAAGTGGTTAAAGATATTGCATGAGGTATGATGGAAATGAAACAGATTCCGCATTATTCCGCTTACAACTCATATAATCGGATTTGGCACAATGTCATTGCAGGAACTAGGTAAACGTGAAGGTTTTGATGTTTGGCCTCAGCTGGGGCGACAATATTTCTCTCAGTTATATACTAACGACACACTTAAATCCTTTCACACACTACAAATGGAACTTCAAATACCTAGACAGAAAGTCTACCAACATCTCCAACTGCAGCATGCCCTTATTGTGCAATTTAAAGGATCACCTTTCTGCAAAAAATTATAAATGCGCATTTTTTTGCAGGTAAAAAAAAAAAAAGTGCATTTATTATTTATTGCAGTAGGAACTTGGAAAGGATTGCACCAGTGATCAGATCGCTGATGCCATGCAAGTCTCCTTCAGACTGTCATTGTATCTGTGTGCTCAAACATACTGTACGGGCAACCCGATACTTCTGACCAGGGGTGGACTGACAACTACTAAACCCAGGACCCTGCATTCACTATATCCGGTCTCCCCAGACCCTGCATTCACTATATCCGGTCTCCCCAGACCCTGCATTCACTATATCCGGTCTCCCCGGACCCTGCATTCACTATATCTGGTCTCCCCGGACCCCGCATTCACTATATCTGGTCTCCCCGGACCCCGCATTCACTATATCTGGTCTCCCCGGACCCTGCATTCACTATATCCGGTCTCCCCAGACCCTGCATTCACTATATCTGGACTCCCGGGACCCCGCATTCACTATATCCGGTCTCCCCGGACCCTGCATTCACTATATCTGGTCTCCCCAGACCCTGCATTCACTATATCTGGACTCCCGGGACCCCGCATTCACTATATCCGGTCTCCCCGGACCCCGCATTCACTATATCCGCTCTCCCCGGACCCCGCATTCACTATATCTGGACTCCCCGGACCCCGCATTCACTATATCCGGTCTCCCCGGACCCTGCATTCACTATATCCGCTCTCCCAGGACCCCGCATTCACTATATCTGGTCTCCCCAGACCCTGCATTCACTATATCTGGTCTCCCCGGACCCTGCATTCACCATATCTGTTCTCTCCGGACCCTGCATTCACTATATCTGTTCTCCCCGGACCCTGCATTCACTATATCTGTTCTCCCCGGACCCTGCATTCACTATATCTGTTCTCCCCGGACCCTGCATTCACTGTATACGGTCCTCCCCGTACCCCGCATTCACTATATCTGGTCTCCCCGGACCCCGCATTCACTGTATCCGGTCTCCCCGGACCCCGCATTCACTATATCCGGTCTCCCCGGACCCTGCATTCACTATATCCGGTCTCCCCGGACCCTGCATTCACTATATCCGGTCTCCCCGGACCCTGCATTCACTATATCCGGTCTCCCCGGACCCTACATTCACTATATCTGGTCTCCCCGGACCCTGCATTCACTATATCCGGTCTCCCCGGACCTTGCATTCACTATATCTGGTCTCCCAGGACCCTGTATTCACTATATCTGGTCTCCCTGGACCCTGGGGCCCCCGGGCAATAAGGGATCATGGGGCCCCTGTGTCCTCGCCCACACTCAAACCACACCCAAAAAAGCCTATGAAAAGGTACCAGGGGCATCTCATGGGGCCCCCTACTGACCCCGGGCCCTCGGGCACTGCCCGAGTTCCCAAATGGTCAGTCCGCCCCTGCTTCTGAGAGGAAGACTCAATTAACTACCACAGCACTCGCGGTTCATTGAAAACTACAGGCTGACAGCTGCTAAGGCTGTTGGGACTTGCAGTTAAGGCATAATAGCCGGAGAAAAATAAAACAACATAGAAATGTAGAATGATTACAACAGAAGTGGCAGTATACAGGTCAGAAAGACCAAACATCAATGCTATACAGGACAGAGTAGGCGGGAACATACAGGGGACCACTACATGGTACTATGCGGACCCTAGCAGTAGAAAATGTGATGGTACACAGACAAATATCCAATTGGACAGGTCACAATAAGATCCAGACCCTCCCGGTTTCCAAAGCCGGGGACAGGAAGCCCCGTCAAAGGTCCCGGGAACAAACCCAAATAACAATTCAAATACAAAAGATCCCCTTCAATTAGAAATTAACATCGGGAATTGCGGTTCCATAAAGGAGATGTCTAAGAAACAGAGAGAGGGGAAAGGAAGGAGAAAAAAAAACACATGGTGGGAAAAGAACAGAGTAAAACCAACCCCCACTGAAGACGTGCACGCGTACGAAATGCGTTTTGGAGGAGCCTGCGAGCCTTGACGTCATGCCGCCGGATCACGGAGGTCCGGCGGCCATTACTTCTATCCAGCTGAGCTCCCCCAGGTGGCCACCTTACCATATTGAAGAGGCCGCACCCGTGTCCTTAAAGGGACCTCCGGTTGAATATCCCCGATGACATCCATCTTTTCCGGGTCAATTCCATTCCTATCCTGAGGGGGACCCATTGGCAGACCTTCATTTTGTTACACATTGCGCAATTCTTTTGCGCGTCCGGTGAGTGTGCACTTTATCTGTACTTTGCCTCTCACCTATCCCTTGAAGAAGTGGTGTACTGATATATCTGATATCAGGAGGAGCCCTATATATCTATTACGAACTTTTATTATATATATATATATATGTCTTGTGATATTTATTGAGGATTATTTATATTTTATTTACATTTTATGTCACATCTTATTATTAGCGCTGCACTTTTTTTCACTTTACATAGTAAAACCAACTCTTTAACGTGGTCATCAATATCATCAACTGATATCATTAACAGGAAAGGTGTACTCACATTTGAGTGCTGAACTGAAGGAAAACACTCCTCTACTGGGTAATATGAGACTAATGTAGGGAATATCCCGGAGGATGCATGGAGCAGGGCTTTGGAAATTATACCTCTAGTATCCCTGTCACCAACACCGACACCTAGGGCTCACCATACCCAGCAAAAATTGTTCTGCTGGCAGGGTAGAGATTCATCTAACTGCCCGAGGTGTCATGGTGCACCAGTGGATTTTCTGCACATTATGGAGATGTCCCAAACTTTTCCACCGTTGGCAATTGGTATTAGGAGTTATAAACAAAACTTACCAGACAGAGATTCCTCGATACCAGGGGTGTCAAACTGGCGGCCCTTCAGCTGTTGCTAAACTACAGGTCCCATAATGCCTCTGCCTTTGGGAGTCATGCTTGTAACGGTCAGTCTTGCAATGCCTCATGGGACTTGTAGTCTGGCCACAGCTGGAGGGCCGCCAGTTTGACACCCGTGCTCTATACCCACTAGAGGTAGAGGAGTGGTTCACACATATTAATGTTATGGTACCTTAGGTAAAAAGCTGGTTTTCTAACACAGGGGCTGCGAGACTAAATTCATTAAAATATGGGAACCCTGGCTGTCCGTTCCAAGATTTGCACTCTTACCATTTCTTTTTCAATTTATGCTTTAACCGCTTCCCGACTGCTCTATAGCAGAAATACTGCTACAGGACGGTACGGGTGTGCAAAATCACCTATATATACGTGATTTCGCATTTCCAGGTAGGGGCGCGTGCAAGCCGCGCGTGTGTCCTACCCGTGCCACCATTTGGGGCCACAGCTGTCAATCACCGGGTCCCGGCTGGTGATTACTCGCCGGCGCTTGGTGATTTCCGAGGATCTCCGACGGGGAGAAGAACTGTTTTGTTTACTAACAGTTCTCCTCCCTTTCAGCTCGTGCACACTGCTTTGGATGGCTGTGCGCAGCACCAGCCATCCAAAGCAGTGTGATTACAGTGAAGCACACTGACACCGCCCCCTAGAAAAACACACCGTTAACCCTTTTATCGCCCCTCATGTTAACTCCTTCCTGCCCAGCGCCATTAGTATAGTGTCAGTTCTTTTTTTTTTAGCACTGATCACTGTATTGGTGTCACTGGGGATGTCACTGACACCAAGCTAGTTCCCCCCCAGTATCAGAATGTTCGCCGCAGTCGAAGTCGCTGATTACTGCCATTACTAGTAAAACTTAAAAAGGAAAAACCCAGTATATATGCCGCCAATGCTATAACTTTCACGTAAACCAATTAATTTACACGTATTGGGATATTTTTTAGCAAAGATGTGTAACAGAATACATTTGGCCTAAATATATGACGAAATTTTAGTTTTTTAAAAAAATTTTTACTGGATATGTTTAATAGCAAAAAGTCAATAATATTGTTTTTTTTTTCCTCAAAATTGTCAGTATTTTTTTATAGCACAAAAAATAAAAAACGCACAGGCGATCAAATAGCACCGGAAGAAATCTCAATTAGTGGGAAAAAAAGGATGCAGCGTTGCATGACCGCGCAATTGTCAGTTAAAGTAACGTAGCGCAAAAAATGGCCCGGTCAGGAAGGGGGGTAAATCCTCAGGAGGGCAAGTGGATATGCTGCGTTTACTGGTAGAGTGAAGAATATTTGATTACAGAGAGAACATTGCTAATGTTGTTGGCATACTTTACTAGGCAAGATCCGGATATGCTTTTATTATTTCACCGTCAGGAACATCTCTTGTGTCATGTGAACATTTGTTTGAGAGATTGCTAACTTGTTAAAGTGAAACTTTAGTCAGAAAATTAAGTCTTGCTAGATCACTTCAGGCTGTCCCCTTTTGCAGGTATAGCCTTAAGCTCATGCGGACCGCCTACCACATATTTTCTGCAGCAGAGTGGCCCCCATCGGCGTATCCTAAGTCACGTGACTTAATCGGTAAGTACTCCTGATGAAGTCATGTGACGCAACGTGTAAGGTACGCGGATGACGTCAAGCCGCAAACCAGACGTGCATGTGCTGCCATTTTGGAAAAGGGATTCCTGTACATTGTTCACAAGACATGCTGTATAGTGAGTTTTTACCCTGCAGTGTCCCAGGTGGACACTTTTAACTGTGACTTTATTTTGAGTATTTTAACCACCTCCCGCCCGGCCGTTGTATATAAAAGGCCGGACGGTGGCAGCGCAGGGTCGGGTGGCCGTTTATAAATGGCCTCCCTGCACCTTGCTTGTGCGCACTCCCTGGGAGCGTGCGGCACCACGATCCGGTAGTCGTACAGGACCTCTGTGCGAGGTCCTGATCATGTGATCACTGATGGGGCAATCAGTGATCACATGCAGAGTAGTAAGCAAGATGTCACTTCTGACATCATTGCTTACTACGTGTGAAATCTGTGAATGATCAGAGAGGTCACATGGTACAGGGCTATTCACAACAGCCTTGTACCATGTGGCAAGCTGTGACCAATCACAGCTCACATAGAAGTTCTTAATGGCTGCAAGAATGCAGCTAGAGAGAAGGAGAAATGATTGCTTTTACAGCCAAAAAAATAAAAAATCTTCATCACCCCCCACAAGTAGTAGTGGTGACACTGTACTGCTAAGGATACAGTATGTAAAAAAAATAAAAAATAAATAAAAAATATAAAAAAAATGTAAACAAAAGTTCAAAAATTATAATTTTTGGTTATAAACTAATTTGGGTTATTTTTTTTTACTAAAAATATAAAAGAATACATTTTTTTTGCCAAGATTTATGATAAAATACTATTTATTTGCAAAATTTTATAAGAAAAACACTTTTTTCAAAATTTTTGGACTTTTTAATTTACATAGCCAAAAAAATAAAAATCCCAGTGGTGAATAAATACCACCAAAATAAAGCTTTATCGGCCTCAAAAAAATGAAAAAAAAAAAATTCATATGGGTGCAGTGTTGCATGACCGCACAATTGTCATTTAAAGTGTGACAGCACTGAAAGCTGAAAATTGGGCTGGACAGGAAGGGGGTAAAAGTGTCCGGACTGGAAGTGGTTAATAAAGTCCGTTTTGCTTGGCAATACTACACTATATGGAGCATTTTTTTCCTATGATTGTGGAGCGTTCTGGAGAGTTTTTAAAGTGCTGACGGTGGTGAAGATCTGTGTGCCAGTATACCCTCCTGGGTTAAAGGGAAAAGTGTAAATTGACCTGGCATTACGGGTCAAACCTGGAGGTGAGCGCAATAATGTGTTGGAGGTGAATGTACAAAGGGGTGACACAGGAGCACCGTACACATGTATGCAGAAGTGTGATTGCACTGATCCACTTGGAGTACAGCGTATTTAAAAGGACAGTTCACCATTGTTTGGGGATTTCATTTATGAGACACTTGTTGCTGGTGTATCTGGATCACGATATATAGGAGACATACCGCACAAGCAAATGTGAAGATATTTAAGATTTAAAGGGACAGTTCACTATTAACCAGGGGCGGACTGACCATTTGGAAACTTGAGCACTGCCCGAGGGCCCGGGGTCAGTAGGGGGCCCCATGAGATGCCCCTGGTACCTTTTTCATAGGCTTTTTTGAGTTTGAGCAAGGACACAGGGGCCCCATGATCCCCTATTGCCCGGGGGCCCCATGAGTTGTCAGTCCACCCCTGCTATTAAGTACATTTATCTGGTATTTATATTCATTTCAGCACTGTTATGTGCAAGTCTATGGTTATTTATGTGTATGTGTTGAGAAGATATTGGCTGTAGCACATATTTATTGTCACAAACACCATTTCTGTTTTCACCATTCATATATGCATGTTTGTATTATTAGCACCATTTGTGTTTATACTGTTGCGCTCTGCACGTGCTCAGTTTATTTTTCAGCATTGTGCCAAAAATGTAGAGGCCAATCTGCCAACAACCTAAAAATGTACTGCTGCTCAGGGGCTCAGGGCTTCAGCAAAATGGCAGCCATCAGCAAGAAGAAACAGGAACAATGCTGGAGGCAATTTACAGCGCACTCTAATTTTGGGAGCATAAATATTAAGATTGAATGTAAGAATCTATTGATGATGATGATGATGATGATTGAATCTATCCCCTCTTCAGTCTATCATGAATGCTGCTGCCAGACTCATCCACCTGCCAATCCCTCCACTGACTTCCACTCAGTATCCTCCACCCCTCTCTGCCAATCCCTCCACTGACCTCCACTCAGTATCCTCCACCCCTCTCTGCCAATCCCTCCACTCAGTGTCCTCCATCCTTCTCTACCAATCCCTCCACTGGCCTCCACTCAGCGTCCTCCACCCCTCTCTGCCAATCCCTCCACTGGCCTCCACTCAGTGTCCTCCACCCCTCTCTGCCAATCCCTCCACTGGCCTCCACTCAGTGTCCTCCACCCCTCTCTGCCAATCCCTCCACTCAGTGTCCTCCATCCTTCTCTACCAATCCCTCCACTGGCCTCCACTCAGCGTCCTCCACCCCTCTCTGCCAATCCCTCCACTGGCCTCCACTCAGTATCCTCCACCCCTCTCTGCCAATCCCTCCACTCAGTGTCCTCCACCCCTCTCTGCCAATCCCTCCACTGGCCTCCACTCAGTGTCCTCCATCCCTCTCTGCCAATCCCTCCATTGGCCTCCACTCACTGTCCTCCACCCCTCTCTGTCGATCACTCCACTGGCCTCCACTCAGTGTCCTCCACCCCTCTCTGCCAATCCCTCCACTGGCCTCCACTCAGTATCCTCCACCCCTCTCTGCCAATCCCTCCACTCAGTGTCCTCCACCCCTCTCTGCCAATCCCTCCACTGGCCTCCACTCAGTGTCCTCCATCCCTCTCTGCCAATCCCTCCATTGGCCTCCACTCACTGTCCTCCACCCCTCTCTGTCGATCACTCCACTGGCCTCCACTCAGTGTCCTCCACCCCTCTCTGCCAATCCCTCCATTGGCCTCCACTCAGTGTCCTCCACCCCTCTCTGCCAATCCCTCCACTGGCCTCCACTCAGTATCCTCCACCCCTCTCTGCCAATCCCTCCACTGGACTCCACTCAGTATCCTCCACCCCTCTCTGCCAATCCCTCCACTGACCTCCACTCAGTGTCCTCCACCCCTCTCTGCCAATCCCTCCACTGGCCTCCACTCAGTGTCCTCCATCCCTCTCTGCCAATCCCTCCACTGGCCTCCACTCAGTGTCCTCCATCCCTCTCTGCCAATCCCTCCATTGGCCTCCACTCACTGTCCTCCCTCCTCTCTGCCAATCCCTCCATTGGCCTCCACTCAGTGTCCTCCACCCCTCTCTGCCAATCCCTCCACTGGCCTCCACTCAGTATCCTCCACCCCTCTCTGCCAATCCCTCCACTGGACTCCACTCAGTATCCTCCACCCCTCTCTGCCAATCCCTCCACTCAGTGTCCTCCACCCCTCTCTGCCAATCCCTCGACTGGCCTCCACTCAGTGTCCTCCATCCCTCTCTGCCAATCCCTCCACTGGCCTCCACTCAGTGTCCTCCATCCCTCTCTGCCAATCCCTCCATTGGCCTCCACTCACTGTCCTCCACCCCTCTCTGTCGATCACTCCACTGGCCTCCACTCAGTGTCCTCCCTCCTCTCTGCCAATCCCTCCATTGGCCTCCACTCAGTGTCCTCCCTCCTCTCTGCCAATCCCTCCATTGGCCTCCACTCAGTGTCCTCCCTCCTCTCTGCCAATCCCTCCACTGGCTTCCCATTGCCCAACGGATACATTTCAAATCATTAACAATAATGTATAAAGCCATTTATAACTCTGCCCCAAATTACATCACCGATCTTGTCTCCAAATATCACCCAAACCGTCCTCTCTGCTCCTTGCAAGACCTCCTGCTCTCTAGCTCCCTTGTCTCCTCCTCTCATGCTCGTCTCCAGGACTTCTCCAGAGCCTCCCCCATCCTCTGGAACTCTCTACCCCAATTTATCAGACTAACGCCTACTCTGCTCACTTTTAGGTGATCTCTGAAAACCGATCTCTTCAGGGAAGCCTATCCTGCCGTCAGCTAATACTGGAATCTTCTACTCTTCCAACCAGTCCATCCCCCACAGTTACTACCTTTTGTACCACTAGCCCCTCCCTCCTAGATTGTAAGCTATTATTTTCAAATCACCATATTAAACGTACAAAAGCTAATAAAACAGACATTATACATTACACATTTCTGTCATAACACTCCCCAGAAAAAAACCTTAATCTCGGTGACCTTTTACCCCTCCCCTTACCTATCCCCCCACCTCACCCTTTGATTATGCATTTTTAACTTCATTCTAGAAATCCTGAACCTTAGCTATCCCTCCTAATCCTCTTGTATTGAACAGTATTGTTGCTGTATTGTCTCCCCTATATGTTGTAAAGTGCTGAGCAAACTGTTGGCGCCATATAAATCCTGTATAATAATAATAATAATAATAATAATATATAAATCCTGTATAATAATAATAATATATAAATCCTGTATAATAATAATAATAATAATATATAAATCCTGTATAATAATAATATATAAATCCTGTATAATAATAATAATAATAATATATAAATCCTGTATAATAATAATATATAAATCCTGTATAATAATAATATATAAATCCTGTATTATAATAATAATATATAAATCCTGTATAATAATAATAATCTATAAATTCTGTATAATAATAATATATAAATCCTGTATTATAATAATATATAAATCCTGTATAATAATAATATATAAATCCTGTATAATAATAATAATAATAATAATAATATATAAATCCTGTATTATAATAATAATATATAAATCCTGTATAATAATAATATATAAATCCTGTATAATAATAATATATAAATCATCTATAATAATAACAATATATAAATCCTGTATAATAATATATAAATCCTGTATAATAATAATAATCTATAAATTCTGTATAATAATAATATATAAATCCTGTATTATAATAATATATAAATCCTGTATAATAATAATATATAAATCCTGTATAATAATAATAATAATAATATATAAATCCTGTATTATAATAATAATATATAAATCCTGTATAATAATAATATATAAATCCTGTATAATAATAATATATAAATCATCTATAATAATAACAATATATAAATCCTGTATAATAATATATAAATCCTGTATAATAATAACAATATATAAATCCTGTATAATAATAATAATATATAAATCCTGTATAATAATAATATATAAATCCTGTATTATAATAATAATATATAAATCCTGTATAATAATAATAATATATAAATCCTGTATAATAATAATATATAAATCCTGTATTATAATAATAATATATAAATCCTGTATAATAATAATATATAAATCATCTATAATAATAACAATATATAAATCCTGTATAATAATAACAATATATAAATCCTGTATAATAATAATAATATATAAATCCTGTATAATAATAACAATATATAAATCCTGTATATTAATAATAATATATGTTCCTTGCTAAAGAACATTTTTTTTGTAACATTATTATGGGTAAAATTCCACTTTAAGTATACAGAATTTCAATAGTGACTATGCAGTGCTCTGAATTTTGCATTCCATTTTCTAAGTCACCTACTGTATCCTTAATATCACAAATGCAGGCTACAACCTGAGTGTTAAAGCTTCTATTTTCTCGGCGTTGTGGCATTTATTATTGATAGTGATTCAATTTTGCCTTTTGTATCAACATTACAAAATGTAGGGAAGTACTGGGGGAGGAGGGGTGGAGCCTGACCATGGAGGCGCGGGAGAGCGGAGATTAGACGCTCTCCGATCACCTTCCCCTCCTAACCTCCCTAATGTGTCCGTAACCGCTGAGCTACCGAAGACTCACCGAGAAAGGTGAGGGATCCTGGCGGCGGTGCGGTGGCTTGTCGGGGAGTAGGAAGCCGAGGTGACTATCCGCTGGAGGATTGCCTGAGGTGATCCCGGAGAGAGAGTGGGGTTGCCAGGCGACGAGGAGAGCGGAGTAACCACGTGGGCTGCCGCGGGGGACTGCTGGGAGAAGAGGAAGCTGGCTGGCGTCCTAAGAGACTGGGGGAAAAAACGTTGCCTGTGTCCTGCCACCAAGTAGACCCCAGGAGAGGCTGTACGACACACGGAGAAAAGGGAAAAAGGGACCCACTAGGAACCCCCACCAAGAACATGGCCGCAGGAGATCAAACAACCCAGAACGGCAAACTCTGAAGCAGCTTCACTGAAGTGGGTGAGTGAGAACTGTTAATCTGCCTACATGATTACTATTTGGCTACTGCTATAGCCCATTTGATAAGCACCTTGAGAAGTAAGGAGGGGGTTCCCAGAGAGGGTCTGAAGATTAGAGAAGAAGAAGAAGAGAAAGAAGTAATAGCTTAAATATAGACTAAAGAGCCTTAAAAAACCTTTAAAAACCTTACAGGTGACATGAAAGGGAAAAATAGCAAAGGAAATATGCCCAAGAATTCCCAAATTCAAACTGCAACGATAAAAAAATATACATCGCAGGGGAAATTGACTCCTATAAGATCCCAGGAAATAAGTGAAAGGAGTGACCTGGAAACAAGCTTAGATAATAGCTCAAGATCCTCCCTGGGAGCAGCTAACAATAGTCAACAAATAATTGAAGGGATAGAGCTGGGAGAAACTGAAAAAGACTTGCAAATACCGAATAAAAAGGAAATGGCGGAGATGTTTAAAAACCTGGAAAAATCTATAAAGCAAGAGATGGGGATAATGCGGAAAGAAATGGGACAACTGCTAATTAGGGTGGAAGAAACTGAGGAGACAGTCAAATACCATACCCAAATTATCCCAAAAATAGAGAAATTGATAGTGGATACCCGGAAGGAACAAAAAAGACTGCTTTATATGATGGAGGACCAAGAAAATAGAGAAAGGAGAAATAACATTAGAATAAGAGGAGTCCCAGAGTTGCTACAGGGGGAAGATTTAAAGGAGACCACATGCAAAATTTTGAACTCCATAATGGATAGACCTGGTGCAGAGACGTATAAATTGGATGGAGCTTATAGGATAGGAAAATTCCAACAAGAAAAAGGCCCAGAAAAATCAAGAGATATAATTGTCCAATTTCATAACTATGGAGATAAGGATGAGATACGGAAGAAGATTAAGGGAAGATCGAATATTAAATATGGAGGAAAAAATATTCAAATTTTTGCAGATACAGCACCTGGGACATTGAGAAGAAAAAGGTCATTGAAACCATTGTTGGAACTGTTGAAAAGACATAATGTGCAGTATAGATGGGGTCGATCAGCATGTTTAATCGGCTGGAGAGATGGAGTCACTGCATTTTTGAGAACCCCTGAAGATATGAAAGAATTTTGTAATAAATTTGAACTGCAGAGAATAGAGATCCCGGAATGGGAAGAGGAGGAGGGAGAATCATATATGTTGGGAAAAGAGGAATGGCAGCTAATTAGGAGAGAAAATAGAGAGCAGATAAATAGAGGGACACCGGGGAGGAGGGGGGGAAGGTGAGCGCCACATGGACAGAGCCGAACTCCCAGGTAGGAATCAAAAGTGGGACCTTTTCCACAAATGATTCATAGGCAAATAAAAAGCCTAATGGGGGGGGGGGAGAGGAGGGAGGAGTATCTGAGGGAGGAGGGGTAAGGGGAGGGAGGAGAGGGGGATTGAGGGGGGGGAGAGAGGTGGGGATGAGGTGGGGGGGAGGGGGGGGGATGGAGGGGGGGAGGTTGGAGGGGAGGGAGAGAATTAGGGAGGGACAGGGATTTTTAAAACTGACATCTTGTATGAAAGGAGAGGTTTTGGGAGGAGGAAGAGGAGGGGAAAGGGTAAAAAAAAAGGAAGAAGACAAATAAAATATGGAGGAAATACGCTTGGTAACCCATAATGTAAATGGATTAAATTGCTCAGGTAAAAGATTTAGACTATACAGGGAACTACAACATAGAGAGGCCTCAGTTGTCTTTTTGCAGGAAACACACCTAGAGTTAAAAAAAAATATTAAGCTAAGCTCTAGACAACACCCGACATGGTATTATGCAGATTCCCCAGTTAAGAGAGCTAAAGGGGTAGCTATAGGATTTGCAAAAAACATTAGGTTTGAACTAGAAGATAGAAAGACGGACCCGGAGGGGAGGTTTCTGTTCTTGAAAGGTAAACTAGAGGACATAGAATGTACGCTTGTAAACATATATTGCCCTAATAGAAAGCCAGAGAAGTTTTTGAAAGAAGTTAAGAGAAGATTGATGGACTTTGGAAAGGGATATCTAATAGTGGCGGGAGACTTTAACATTTGTATGGATCCACAAATAGATACAACATCCAGAGTACAGAGAGGGGAAAACAGGTCCATGGGATTATTGAAAAGGGTGATGAAAGAGTGTCAATTGGTGGATAGTTGGAGAGTTGTTAACATGAGAGATAGAGATTACACCTTTTTCTCTAGTGTACATAGGACATACTCTAGATTGGATTATATTATGGTAGACCATCGACTCGTTGAGGATTTGGTTAAAGTTAAAATAGAAGCAATAACTTTCTCGGATCATGCACCTGTAGTATCGGAATTAAGATGGGGAGGGAAGGTATCAGGAGGCTTATCATGGAGATTGAATGAGACACTCCTCATGGATCCAGATACTGACCGGAAGATCAGAGAGGAAATAGAGAGGTTCTTTGACGAAAATGAAACAGGGGATGTATCACTAGCTACAGTGTGGGAGGCACATAAAGTATATATAAGAGGTATCCTTATTGCGACTGGGGCAAAGAAAAAAAGGGAAAGACGAGAGAAGATCAGTGGGCTATTGAAGGAAATAGCTGAGATGGAACGCCTACATAAAAATAATATAAGGAAAGAGATAGAGCAAAGAGTGATAGAAAAGAGGGAAGAACTAGAGAAAGTAATGGAGGAAGAAAAAATGAGAACTTTTAATAAGATCAGTGGAGAAAGATATAGATGGGGAGATAGATCAGGAAAATACTTGATGAGAGCCTTGAGGAGAAAGAAGAATAGGAACTACATAGATAAAATAAAAAACTCCAAGGGAGAGTTAGTCCATTCAACCAAAGACATTGCAAAGGTATTTAAAGATTACTATAGTAAATTATACAATATTGCCCCCAAGGATGATATAAATAAAGATAAAGTAATAAATATTGAAAAAAGAAGAGATTATTTAAGGAAGGCAGGATTACCAAAATTAAATGCAGAGTTATTAAACTCCTTAGAATCTGATATCACACAAGAAGAACTACAAATAGCATTAAAAAGCTTTAAGACGGGAAAAAGCCCAGGTCCAGACGGGTATACAGTGAGGTATTATAAAAAAATATGCTGATTTACTGATACCTAAGTTAAAGAGATATATGGAGGCGTTGGGGGGAGAGATGGAGATAAGACAGGAATCCCTTCTGGCACAGGTGGTTTTGATACATAAGGAAGGTAAAGACATCACCAACTGTTCAAGTTATAGACCGATATCATTATTAAACGTAGATACGAAGTTGTATGCAAAAGTATTGGCGAATAGGTTAGGAGATCTGATGCCAGATTGGATACATGGAGATCAGGTGGGTTTTGTTAGAGGAAGAGAGGGTCGAGATAATGGGTTGAGGTCCCTGATGCTTATACAGAAATGTAAATTGGAAAAAAAACCAGTAGTGCTGCTCTCGATTGATGCGGAGAAGGCGTTCGACAGGGTTAACTGGAGTTTTATGATAGACACACTGGAGATCTTGGGATTGGGTAGTAGGATGAGAAAGTTGATTGGAAAGTTGTATGAAGGACCGTCCGCGATGGTAATGGTAAACGGAGAGAGATCAGAGACCTTTTCTATGTCAAATGGAACCAGACAGGGATGCCCACTTTCCCCACTGTTGTTTGTTCTATCATTAGAACCCCTGTTATCAACAATTAGGAAAAATATAGATATAAGGGGAATAAATGTTGGAAAGACAGAACATAAGATAGCCGCTTTTGCGGATGACTTATTATTCTATGTTGGAAACCCGAGAATAACACTTCCTAACCTAATGAAAACACTGAAAGAATATGGGGAAATGTCAAATCTAAAAATCAACCCGAGCAAAACAGAGATATTAAATATAAATCTTCCAAAGAGTGAAAAAGAAAGTATACAGAGAGAGTTTCCCTTTATATGGAAAGATAGAGAAATAAAGTACCTGGGAGTAAAACTTACTTCCTCACAGAAAAATCTTTATAAAGCTAATTATATCCCAATGTTAAACGAAATCAGAGAGGAATTGAGGAAAATGGGTAGTGGAAATCCTTCCTGGCTGGGTCGTATTAACCTGATAAAAATGGTAATTCTCCCGAAAGTACTGTATAAATTCCGGATGATTCCCATTAATCTCCCAGAGTTGTATTTTAAGACAATTAAGCGAATGGTAACTAAATATATATGGAAAAATAAAAAACCTAGGATATCATATGATGTGTTAAGCAGAAATAAAGAAAAAGGGGGGCTGGGATTACCGGACTTTAAAAGATACCATAGGGCAGTCATTCTAGCAAGAATTTTTGACTGGACACATAACTCAAAGAGTAAACATTGGGTCACGATTGAAAACACACTTAGTAGAAAGGATCTGGGTAGGAGTGTATGGGTGTCACCACAGTTTAGAGAATTAGAGGAGAGCACGAGTATATACACGAGGATTGTAATAAGGGAGTGGGATAAAATGCACAAACAGAGGAAATGGGACTTCAATTCACTGCTGATGTCACTAAGAAATTCAGAGTTTTTCCCCCCAGGTAAAGAGGAAATTTCAGGTAGATGGATTATGAAGGAAGACACTCAGCTGAGAGATGTAATGAAGGGGGTACACTTAAGAACACTGGAGGATTTGAAAAGGGAAGAGGGAAGGATTTTCACTAGGTTAGATATATGGAGATACAATCAATTGAAACAATTTGTGGAGAAATTGACGAAGCCCCTTAGAACTAGGAAAGAGTGGAATGAATTTGAGAAATACTTAGAAGACAGAGGTGATGGGAAACACAGCACTGCTAAAGCATATAAAGCTCTCACGGACTTAGATAGTAAGTTTAAATTAAAATATATAGAAAAATGGGAAAAGGATCTAGGAGTGGAGTGGGAAGAGCACACACAGAGGAAAATATTTAGAATGGTACACGAAAATATTAGCATGCGTGAGGTAGAAATGAACTTTAAATGTTTGACAAGGTGGTATCTAACACCGGTGATAGAGCACAAGATGAGTGAGGAGAAGCAACCTTGGTGTTGGCGAGGGTGTGGAGGGTTGGGCACGATGTATCACATATGGTGGGAATGCTCAAAAATACAAATATATTGGGAAAAAATTATAAATCAAATCACGAATATCACTGGAATGGAGATAGGACTGGATCCTGAAACCTGTCTTTTTCATAACTCAAAATTACCTGGAAATAAATATAGAGAACTGAGTATATTGTGCTACTTAAATGCAGCAAAAAGTCTGATTCCTAAGTTCTGGGGTAAAGTTGAAGCACCGAGGGAAGAGGACTGGATAAATAGAGTGGACCAGATTGCTAGACTGGAAAAACTTTATTATATACTGGAAGATAGGATGGTGACATATCATATGAAATGGGAGAAATGGGAGGAGTTCAAAGGGAAGGTACTGAGTAAGTAAGCATAAAGAAAAGGGAAAGAGAGGACAAGAAGAAAGGAAGGAAAAAGGGGAAGTGATAGGGAGAGAGAGAAAATATAGGAATTGGCCTTTCTTTCTTTCCTTTTCCAGGCCTCGGTTTCCAGAGGATATGAGATACAAGTAGATCAGATAGATGTCAGGGGTATGTTGAAGCGTGGTGGGAGGTGGGAGGGTTAAAAGGAAGAGAGTCATGGGGAGAAAATGATTTGAAATTAGTGTTTTATGAGATTTTGTAATGTTATATTTTACACTATGGAAATGTGTATTGTCTTACTTGAAAAATGAATAAATATTTAAATTAAAAAAAAAAAAAAAAAAAAAAAAAACCTTACAAAATGTAAAAACCCAATAAAAATTATTTTGGGGAAAAAAAAAAACAAAACAAAACCAATAAACTTTTCATTCCCTGATATTTTTGTTCCGCTACTCTTTTCCCACACCACCATCTCTGAATATCCCACACATACACAGATGTGCCAAGGGGACCCAGCAGAGACCTATGTCACACGCAGGGGTGCTTCCCATACTGCTGGTATCTGGGTCTTGATATCTGCGGAGTCTGTGAGCACACGCAGGAATTCCCCTACCTATGTGCAGATGTGCCACAGAACTCTACCTGGTCCCCAAGACCTGCGTAGCATCTGTGCTCCCGTAGAATCTCACGGTGTGCATGAGCCGGTCAGTAAAGCTTCCTCCTGTGATGTGTGACTTGGCCAAACCAGGAGGCAGTAGAAGACCCCACATCGTTCTCATGCAGACCAAAAATGAGCAAGCGCTAGGCTCAGGACTACAAAAAAAAAGGGTCAGAAACCATTCAGAAAATGTGGAAAATGTATCCAACTGTGGAAGAGGGAGGGGGGAGGAACCAAAAGCAAAATACCTGTTGAAATGGGTGAAGGTGCTTTAAGATAAAGCATTTAGCAACACTTCAAAGGTTAACGCGACCTTTAGCAATACAGTGCCTTGAAAAAGTCTTCACACCCCTTGAAATTTTCATCATTTTGTCATGTTACAACCAAAAATTTAAATTTATTTTATTGGGATTTGATGTGACAGACCGACACAAAGTGGCACATAATTGTGAAGTGGAAGGAAAATGATAAATGGTTTTCAAAAATTTTTACAAATAAATATCTGAAAAGTGTGGCATGCATTGTATCCAGCCCCCTTTACTCTGATACCCCTAACTAAAATCTAGTGGTACCAACTGCATTCAGAAGTCACCTCATTAGTAAATAGAGTCCACATGTGTGTAATTTAATCTCAGTATAAATACAGCTGTTCTGTGAAGCCCTCAGAGGTTTGTTAGAGAATATTGGTGAACAAATAGCCTCATGAAGGCCAAGGAACACACCAGACAGGTCAGGGATAAAGTTGTGGAGAGGTTTAAAGCAGGGTTAGGTTATAAAAAAATATCCCAAGCTTTGAACATTTCACGGAGCACTGTTCAATCCATCATCCAACAGTGGAAAGAGTATGGCACAACTGCAAACCTACCAAGACATGGCTGTCCACCTAAACTGACAGGCCGGGCAAGGAAAGCATTAATCAGAGAAGCAGCCAAGAGGCCCATGGTAACTCTGGAGGAACTGCAGAGATCCACAGCTCAGGTGGGAGAATCTGTCCTCAGGACAACTATTAGTTGTGCACTCCACAAATCTGGCCTTTATGGAAGAGAGGCAAGAAGAAAGCCATTGTTGAAAGAAAGCCATAAGAAGTCCAGTTTGCAGTTTGCGAGAATGTGGGGGACACAGCAAACATGTGGAAGAAGCGGCTCTGGATAGATGAGATCAGAAATTTTTGGCCTAAAAGCAAAACACTATGTGTGGCAGAAAACTAACTCTGCACATCACCCTGAACACACCACCCCCACCGTGACACATGGTGGTGGCAGCTCTTCTTCAGCAGGGACCAATACAGTGATCAGTGCAAAAAAAAAAAAACACTGACACTGTACTAATGACACTGGGCAGGAAGGGGTTAACATGAGGGGTGATCAAAGGGTTAACTGTGTGCTGGGAGTGCTTTACTGGGGGCGGTGTGTTGGTGCTTCACTGTAAGCACACTGCTCTGGATGGCTGTGCTGTGCACAGCCATCCAGAGCAGTGTGCCCGAGCTGACAGGAAGGAGGACTGTTAGTAAACAAAACAGTCCTCCCCATTGGATATCCTCGGAAATTACCGGGCGGCGGTGAGTAATTACTGGCGATTGACATCCGCAGCTGCAACTGGCGGCGCGAGTAGGGTGTTAACATACGTGATTTTGCATCTGCAGGCAGGGGGCACGCACACAACCCTATCTGCACTGGTGTCAATCACCAGGATCCAGCCGGTGATTCCTGGCCAGGACACGGTGTTTGTCGGTGAAGCTGAGAGGGGAGAGATCTGTGTATAAACAACACAGGTCTCTCTCCTGTCAGCAAGGACATGCTGCTTTGTATTTCCCTGCACAGCTTATCTCCCTGGTAAAACAGCACACAGTTAACCCTTTGATTGACCCAGATGTTAACCCATTCCTGCCCAGTGCCATTAGTACATTTTCAGTGCTTTTATCAGCACTGATCACTGTATTGGTGTCACTGGGGATATCAGTGGCAGCTAGTCAGTTCCCACCCAGGGAATGCCTGCCGCAGTCCCGCTACAAGTTGCTGATCGCCACCATTACTAATATGAAAAAATGAATAAAAATCTCATTATCTATACCGCCATTTGTAGATGCTATAACTTTCACGTAAATCAATAAATGGACACTTATTATTTTTGTAGAATATATTTTTGCCTAAATTTATGAAATGTTTTTTTTTATTGGATATGTTTTATAGCAAAAAGTCAAAAATATTGTTTTCTTTTTTAAAAATTGTCGGTCTTTTTTTGTTTATAGCGCAAACAATAAAAAATGTAGAAGCGATGAAATACCACCAAAAGAAAGCTCCATTTATGGGAAAAAAGGACGTAAATTTCATTTGTTGCAGTGTTGCATGACCGCGCAATTGTCAGTTAAAGTAACGCAGCGCTGTATCGCAAAAGAATGGCCTGGTCAGGAGGGGGGGGGGGGTAAATCCTCAAGAGGACAAGTGATTAATATACACTTATTGCAATTTTTTTATTTTAGCAAAGACATGCAGCAGAATATATTTTTGCCTAAATTTATGAAGAAATTATATTTTTTATTGGATATGTTTCATAGCAAAAAGTAAAAAATATATATTATATTTTGTTTTCAAAATTGTTGGTCTTTTTTTGTTTACAGTGCAAAAATTAGAAACCGTAGAAGCGATCAAATACCACCAAAAGAAAGCTCTATTTGTGGGGGAAAAAAAGGGCATAAAATGTAATTTGGGAGCAGCGTTGCATGACCACGCAATTGTCAGTTAAAGTAACGCAACGCCTTAAAAAAATGGCCTTGTCAAGAAGGGGGGAAATCCTCTGGAGGGCAGGTGGTTAATATACACTTATTGCGATTTTTTTTTTTTTTAGCAAAGACATGCAGCAGAATATATTTTTACCTAAATTTATGAAGAAGTTTTATTTTTTTTATTTTTTAACAGGTATGTTTCATAGCAAAAAATAATATATATATAATTTTTTTTTTTTTTCAAAATTGTTGGTCTTTTTTTGTTTATAGCGCAAAAAATAAAAACTGTAGAGGTGATCAAGTACCACCGAAAGAAAGCTCCATTTGTGGGGGAAAAAAAGGAAGTAAATTTTATTTATGAATGCAGCGCAAAAAAAATGGCCTGGTCAGGAAGGGGGGGAAATCCTCTGGAGGGCAGGTGGTTAACCATTAGCCGCCCGGCCAATGGCCGTTTGGCAGCTGCAAAAGCGCTTTGGCATTCCAGGTGCACGCCATTTGGCGTCCTCCCGCACATGCCCAGTTTGCGCTCCTGCAGAGCGGCGCAGCGGCGCGATCTGTCACCGGCCGTGTACCTCGAACACGACCGATGACAGATCTGAGTACCGGCCCCCGTTGCTGGTACCATGTGACCTGCTGTGACCAATCACAGCAGGTCACATGACAGTTGTATACAATGGATGGCTTCATTCATGCCATCCATTGTATACTAGTGCCTAGCTGTGAATGGTCACAGCTAATCACATGCACATGTCATGTGATTAGCTATGACCAAATTACAGCTAAGCACAAAAAAAAACAAAAAAAAGCTGAATGAATCGATTTCATTCAGGTAAATGCTTGCTTATAGCAAAGTAATTCTTTGCTATAAGCAAATTGTGTAAAAAAAAAAAAAAAAAATACTGATCACTTCCCCAAAGTAGTACAATGTTACTATGATAACATTGTACTACTTTGGTCATAGTAAAATATGAAAAAAAAATCTTAAAAAAAATTTAATAAAAAATTTAAAATAAAAAAAAAAAAAAAAATATATATATATATTTTTTTTTTCATACTGTCACCAGTCAGTGTCCCTGTTCACCGCCATGCCAGTTATATGAAGGCGCTGTACTGCACTGGTGACAGTATGTAAAAAAAAAAATAGTGAAAATAATTTTTTTAATTTTTTCATTTTCCGAAAAATTATGACAAAAAAAATACAACTTCAAAAAACTCGCCATTCCTCTTATGAAGTACGTCGGACTGTCTACTCTGCAAAAAGGGGTCATTTGGGGGATATCTGTACTATTCTGACATTCTTGGACCTCAAGAAATTAGATTGGCTGTCAGTACTTCAGGATTGATCAATATTCAGATCTATACCGTAGTTTGTGAACTCTATAACTTTCCTACAAACTAAATAATACATCCTAATTTGGGTTATATTCACCAAAGACATGTAGCAGAATACATCTCGGCCTAAATTTATGAAGAACAATTATTTATTTGTAAACTTTTATAACAGAAACAAAGAAAAACGTGTTTTTTTTTTCAGAATTTTTGGTCTTTTTTTGTTAATTTAGCAAAAAATAAAAACCCCAGCGGTGATTAAATACCACCAAAAGAAAGCTCTAGTTGTGTGAAGAAAATGATCAAATTTTAGTTTGGGTACAATGTTGTATGACCGCGCAATTGTCATTCAAAGTGCGAGAGCGCTGAAATGTGAAAAATGGCCTGGGCAGGAAGGGGGAAAATTGCCCGGTATTGAAATGGTTAATACACACTTATTGCGATTTTTTTTTTTTTTAGCAAAGACACGCAGCAGAATATATTTTTGCCTAAATTTATGAAGAAATTTTAATATTTTTTATTGGATGTGTTTCATAGCAAAAAGTCAAAAATATATATTTTTTGCTTCAAAATGGTTGGTCTTTTTTTAAATAAATAAAAATCCAGTATATATACCGCCATTTTTAAACGCTATAACTTTCACATAAATCAATACACACTTATTGCCATTTTTTTTTTTTTTAGCAAAGACATGCAGGAAAATATATTTTTACCTAAATTTATGAATGTTAGGAATTCATTTTATTTTTTTAGTTTTTATCAGGTATGTTTCATAGCAAAAAAATATATATATATAATTTTTTTTTTTTTTCAAAATTGTTGGTCTTTTTTTTGTTTATAGCGCAAAAAATAAAAACTGTAGAGGTGATCAAGTACCACCGAAAGAAAGCTCCATTTGTGGGGGAAAAAAAAAGGACGTAAATTTTATTTATGAACACAGCGCAAAAAAAATGGCCTGGTCATGAAGTGGGGAAATCCTCTGGAGGGCACTTATTGCGATTTTTTTTTAGCAAAGACACGCAGCAGAATATATTTTTGCCTAAATTTATGAAGAAATTTTATTATTTTTCATTGGATGTGTTTCATAGCAAAAAGTCAAAAATATATTTTTTTTGCTTCAAAATGGTTGGTCTTTTTTTAAATAAATAAAGATCCAGTATATATACCGCCATTTTCAAACGCTATAACTTTCACATAAATCAATATACACTTATTGCGATTTTTTTTTTTTTTTTTTAGGAAAGACATGCAGCAGAATATACTTTTCCCTAAATTTATGAAGAAATTTTATTATTTTTTATCGGATATGTTTCATAGCAAAAGGTAATATATATATATAATTTCTTTTTTTTTTTCAAAATTGTTGGTCTTTTTTTGTTTATAGCGTAAAAAATAAAAACTGTAGAGGTGATCAACTACCACCGAAAGAAAGCTCCATTTATGGGGAAAAAAAAGGACGTAAATTTTATTTATGAACACAGCGCAAAAAAAATGGCCTGGTCATGAAGGGGGGGGGGGTGGGGATAAGTGGATAAAGTATATTTTTTTCCCCAAAAAAAATGCTTTTGAAAAATTGCTGCGCAAATACCGTGAGATATAAAAAATTTCGGTGACCGCTATTTTATTCTCTGGGCCTCTGCTATAAATATATATATATAATATTTGGGAGTTTTAAGTCATTTTCTAGCAAAAAAATAAAAAAATATAGATTTTTCCATTTAGGAGAGAAATGTCAGAATGGGCCGGGAAGGAAGAGGTTAATGAGAGATGCCGGATGGGTGGGGGTGATGTGGGGGGCACTGATCTCCATTGAAGTGTATGGGAAGGTCGGAGGACTCTCAAGGTTCAGCACCCCGGCCAGCTCCGATGACAGAAGAAGGATCCATCCCTGCCAGGCCTCCCCTCCCCACCCCTCCTCCTCACCCGAAGAGACCCCTCAGGAAGGAGTGAGACGACTTCACCCTCTTCTCCGCCTCCGCCATCAGCTGCACGGCCTCCCGCTCCTTCCCCGAATTGTCCATGGCCATTGTGAGGAGGAACTGCGACCGAAAACCGACTGACAGAGCCGCCTCCTGCACCGACACACCGCCACTGACCTCCGCCGGCCACCGTCTGCCTCAGAGCCGGCCGCCGAGCATGATGGGAAACCGAGTTTTCGCTAGTGGGTGTGGCGGAGGAGAGGGCGGCCACGTTAGCTGAGGGCATGGCGGGGCCTGCGGACATGTTGACTGAGGGCACAGAGCGCCCGGCGATCTCTGAAAATTAACCCGTTTTCACGTGAATAAAGTTTTCTGTGAAAGGACAGAACGCATGTGGCTGCTTTCTATTAATGAAAATGACAACATGGAAAGGAGGTTTCTCAGGAGGACTTAAGGCTACCATTGGAGGGAATAGCCCTCTTGCCACCTTAGTTGTCACCCTTTTCGTCTGAAGGCTCTGTTCATATCACTACAACCGTGGGTAGGGAAGCCCATTTGTTTCAATGGGCTGATCTACCTAGGTAAACAAGTCCCCGACCCTGCTGCGGGGAAAAGCAGTCCCAGACCCTTCCTCGGGTAAACAAGTCCCCGACCCTTCAGCTGGTAAACAAATTCTTGACCCTTTTGTGGGGAAAAGCAGTCCCAGACCCTTCTGCGGGTAAATAAGTCCCCGACCCTTCTGCGGGTAAACAAGTCCCTGACCCTGCTGCGGGTAAAAAAAGTACCAACACTTTAACGGGTAAACAAGTCCCCGACCCTTCTGCGGGTAAACAAATCCCCGACCATTCTGTGGGGAAAAAAGTACCGACACACTTGCGGGTAAACAAGTCCCCGACCCTGCTGCGGGTAAAAAAAAGTACCAACACTTTAACGGGTAAACAAGTCCCCGACCCTTCTGCGGGTAAACAAATCCCCGACCATTCTGTGGGGAAAAAAGTACCGACACACTTGCGGGTAAACAAGTCCCCGACCCTGCTGCGGGTAAAAAAAAGTACCAACACTTTTGCGGGTAAACTAGTCCCCGACCCTTTTGTGGGGAAAAGCAGTCCCCAACCCTTCTGCGGGTAAAAAAGTACCGACACTTTTGCGGGTAAACAAGTCCTGACCCTTCTGCGGGTAAACGAGTCCCGACCCTTCTGCGGGTAAACGAGTCCCGACCCTTCTGCGGGTAAACGAGTCCCGACCCTTCTGCAGGTAAACAAGTCCCCAACCCTTTTTTCGGGTAAACAAATCCTCGCCCCTTCTGCGGGGAAAAGATTGCCAGAATCGGATGTGATTCAGGCGCGGGAAAAGAAGGGCCCTGTACCATGCTTGTGCAGAGGCGAAGCGTTTTGAGCCATACAGAATGTATCGCACCACACAGACACCGCATGTTAGACATGGCTCAAATCGCACCGCACAGACATCACATTTGATGTGCGCAGGTATGCGGCGATTCCTGTGTGAATTGCATGGGGTATCCCACACCACACAAGTGTGAACCCAGTCTCAGGAAGCAAAATATTACCTCCTTACAGCCTGTAAATCAGCGTTCATTGCTGCGGCATGTGTACAGCTGTCCATGATGAAGTAGCAGACATGGCAATGTACGTAGTCAGAACAGCTCCCGATGTACACAGAACAGTGTCTTTTGGCACATTGACTTATGAAGGTCATTGCTCCCTGTGACTTCGCATGCAGCTTCATGATGCCATCTATTGCTGTGTGTAACAAAACTAGTCTTGAAACATTTCGATTCCACCTTGTATATGCGATAGTGCTAGACTAACATATTGGTGCTGCTGGATGTACTAAAGACTGAGTCCTCCTTCAAAGGGCTGATCAGCAGTGAAGGCATAGCTCCCACCTGTCCTTGATTTTGAAGGACTGTGGACATAATTAGACTTGCTCACGTTTTGCCTTTTTGTACGCTTGTCCTAAGGAAGGTAGAGGCATCGATCCACATACCGAAGTTGAGCTAGAGCAAGGAGACATCGTGAGGGTAACCCCAGGTCATGTGTTACATTCCCAAGTAGCGGGACTTCATCAGAGGGTAGGTATCCCAAACACCTTACATAGCAATCCCTGTTTCCCTGAAATGTGTTGGCTTCTCCTGATGCTTCTATTCAAGAAACATTTCGTTTAGACCTCTGAATATTATGAATTTTAGTACTGGGTGCTCCTCAATGGACCCCGAAAGCTTCTGCACTGTTTTCTGGAATGCGGCACACAGTCATGCATTCCCATAGGTTGGGGTGCAATGTATTGGCAAGGTGCATTGGAGTGCTTTTAAAAATTAATGACCGCAGCAGGGGTGGACTGACGTCTCATGGGGCCCCCGGGCTATAGGGGATCATGGGGCCCCTGTGTCCTTGCCCTAACTCAAAAAAGTCTATGAAAAAGGTACCAGGGGCATCTCATGGGGCCCCCTACTGACCCCAGGCCCTCGGGCAGTGCCCAAATGGTCAGTCCGCCCCTGGACCGCAGGATTGTCGCAGTGCAACCACATGACCCTGGCCCTAAAGCTACCTGCAGAGAACACAAGGGACGATCTGTAACAACTGCCATCAAATCTGTGCCTTTTAACCACTTGCCTACCGCAGATAGCCAAATGACAGCTTCACTGTGCCTGGCCAGTTCTGGGAGAGCGTCATATAACGTCTTCCCAGAACGCGTCCTCCCATGCAGCCCCGTCGATCTCCGTAATCGCTGTGTCCTGAGGACACCGGCAATTGTCAGAGGATGGATCGCCACCGATCAGTTCCGCCCGCAAGTGATCAGCAGTGCCACGCACCAGTGTCCAGCAGTACCTATTAGTGCCACCCACCAGTGCCCAGCAGTGCTGTCAGTTAGTGCCACTCAGCAGTGCCCATCAGTGTCGCCTATCAGTGCCCATCATTTTTGCATATCAGTGCTGCCTATCAGTGCAGCCTAATCAACGCACATCAGTGAAAGAGAAAAATTACCTGTTGGCAAAATTTTATAATAGAAACAAAAACTTTTTTTTTTTCAAAATGTTTTATTTTTTGTGCTATAAACAATTGGAGAGTAAATACCACCAAAAGAAAGTTCTATTTGTGTGTAAAAAAAAAATGATAAAAATTTCATATGGGTACAATGTTGCATGACCGCGCAATTGTCATTCAAAATGCGACAGAGCTGAAAATTGCCCTGGGCAGGAAGGGGGTAGAAGTGCCCGGTAGGCGAGGGGTTAAAGTATAAAGACAATGACAGAGCTGTATGAATCCTTCAGAGGTGATGAAGCTGAAATGTCAGGCTGTACGGGGCTTTGTCCTTACTGCAGAGGCAGAAGTGAAAGCGATCCAAAAGGTTATTGATTGGATGAAAAGCACGGCCACTGACTGCCAACGATTCCCCCGAGAGCTTTAATCCTTAATGCATTTACATTTTTATTGCCGGTGTTTTTCTTTTCACCTGTTTTGACTTTGTTATTCTTAATATATATACATTTTGTTAAAACAAAAATAGTGGTAGTTAGGTGCTCCAACAAAGCAAGTCGGGACCTGAGACTATAAAGCCCGGTTCCCACCGATGCAGGTTGCAGTTGAAGTTCAAACAAGTAGGAGCAGCGCTGTAAGATGAATGTGCAGAAGATGCTAATATACAAATAATAATGTATCTTACTTCATATAAATCTCATAAAATTCAAAATATTAACATTGACGTACAAACCTGTTCATAACACTGCCCCAAACTACATCACCGACCTGCTATCCATCTACCACCCAAAACGCACTCTCCGCTCCTCACAAGACCTCCTACTCTCTAGTTCCCTGGTCTCCTCCTCCCATGCCCTGTCTTCAGGACTTCCCCCATCCTCTGGAACTCACTACCCTAATCCATCAGACTGTCACCTACCCTCCTCACCTTTAGGCGCACCCTGAAAACCCATCTCTTCAGAGAAGCCTACCCCGCCCTCACCTAATTGCCGATCTCCTCTACTCTCCCCACCACTCCATCCCCCACAGTTATTTCCTCCTGTACCACTCTCCCCTCCCTCCTAGATTGTAAGCTCCAAGGAGCAGGGCCCTCAAACCCCTCGTGTATTGTATTGTATTGTTACTGTGCTGTCTTGTGCAGGGGCAGACTGACCATTTGGAAACTCGGGCACTGCCCGAGGGCCCGGGGTCAGTAGGGGGCCCCAGGTACCTTTTTCAAAGGATTTTTTGAGTTTGGGCAAGGACACAGGGGCCCCATAATCCCCTATTGCTCGGGGGCCTCATGAGTTGTCAGTCCACCCCTGGTCTTGTGTATTGTCTCCCATTATAATGTACAGCGCTGAGCAAACCGTTGGCGCTATATAAATCCTGTATAATAATAAAATGCAAATCATACAAATAATATCCCTTTTTAGAGGTGACCTGATGCAGTGATACCAAATTGAGGGACCTTAAAGGGAACAGGAACCTGACCATACCTGGGAATGAGTGATCTGGCTGACCAGATGAGACAAAAGTGATCTCAAATGCGTGTTTTTAGCGCACATCTGGTGAGTGCGCAATTCACTTATTTCCAGTCATACCACCTGTTACTCCTGATCTAGAGGAATTGAGCACCTTTAGATGAGATCTGCTATGATCTTCAAGTTCATTGTTTGGACTTTCACATACTCACCACTATAACCACTCATTTGTGGTCTTATGTTTTTTTAACTTTATATTTATTGCATCTATGGCGTAATGTTGTGATATCATTTGCATTTTATAAGATTTATAGGAAGTAAGATACATTATTATTTATATATTAGCATCTTCTGCACATTCATCTTACAGCGCTGCACCTACTTGGTGGATGAAATCCTTTATTGGAATCCTTTACATGCAATATGATAAGAACATGACCGCTCCAAGACAGGACAGAGGAGCTGTAGGCAGGTTTGGTGTGAAATGCGTCCACATACAATATAAGAACATGGCAGCTCCAAGACAGGCCAGAGGAGCTGTAGACGGGTTTGGTGTGAAACGCGGCTACATGCAATATAAGAACATGACAGCTCCAAGACAGGCCAGAGGAGCTGTAGCCGGGTCTGGTGTGAAACGCGGCTACATGCAATATAAGAACATGACCGCTCCAAGACAGGCCAGAGGAGCTGTAGGCAGGTTTGGTGTGAAATGCGTCCACATACAATATAAGAACATGACCGCTCCAAGACAGGACAGAGGAGCTGTAGGCAGGTTTGGTGTGAAACGCGGCTACATGCAATATAAGAACATGACCGCTCCAAGACAGGCCAGAGGAGCTGTAGCCGGGTTTGGTGTGAAACACGTCTACGTGCAATATAAGAACATGACCGCTCCAAGACAGGACAGAGGAGCTGTAGGCAGGTTTGGTGTGAAACGCGGCTACATGCAATATAAGAACATGACCGCTCCAAGACAGGCCAGAGGAGCTGTAGCCGGGTTTGGTGTGAAACGCGTCAACGTGCAATATAAGAACATGACCGCTCCAAGACAGGACAGAGGAGCTGTATCTGGGTTTGGTATGAAACACGTCTACGTGCAATATAAGAACATGACCGCTCCAAGACAGGACAGAGGAGCTGTAGCCATGTTTGGTGTGAAACGCGTCTACGTGCAATATAAGAACATGACCGCTCCAAGACAGGACAGAGGAGAAGTAGTCAGGTTTGGTGTGAAACGCGTCTACATGCAATATAAGAACATGACAGCTCCAAGACAGGACAGAGGAGAAGTAGTCGGGTTTGGTGTGAAACGCATCTACATGCAATATAAGAACATGACCGCTCCAAGACAGGACAGAGGAGAAGTAGTTGGGTTTGGTGTGAAACACGTCTACATGCAATATAAGAACATGACAGCTCCAAGACAGGACAGAGGAGAAGTAGTCGGGTTTGGTGTGAAATGTGCCTACATGCAATATAAGAACATGGCAGCTCCAAGACAGAGCAGCTGTAGATGGGTTTGGTGTGAAACACGTCTACATGCAATATAAGAACATGACCGCTCCAAGACAAGACAGAGGAGCAGTAGACAGGCTTGGTGTGAAACACGTCTACATGTAATATAAGTACATGACCGCTCCAAGACAAGACAGAGGAGCAGTAGATGTGTTTCACGCCAAATGCGTCTACTGCTCCTCTGTCCAGTCCGGAAGCAGTCATGTTTTTATTGCATGTAAAGGATTCCAATAAAGGATTTCATCTGCCGTATTGCTGTTTGTGCGGCCAACCATTCTGTTTTTCCATTGCATCTGAGATCACGGATCGGGCCAGCACCTGCATGTCTGTTGAGGGGTTATGTAGATTCGGCACGCACCTGGAGGGGATCTTTTGGTCTTTCAGATTAGAAAATGCATAATTTATCAAAAACCTGTCAAAAAGGCATACAAAAAAAACAAAAAAAAAGAAAACACTACAACATGCTTTTCTGCAGTGTCTATTAAAGTCTATTGGACCAAAAACAGAACATTTTGTGCTTAAAAAGAGTCCGACGCTTTCCAAAAATGCAGCAGCTGAAAAGAGCATAGATGTGAACAGTGTAATAAAACAGCACAAAAAAATGAATTTATAAATTAAAAAAATGAATAAAGAAAATTCCAAATAAGTCCCAAATAAAAGTTCCGTGCTCCAAAGCAAGAAAAACGTGATGAAAAATTATATATATTTTCCAGCATGCTTACATCATCTGTGTTAGATCAATTTTCACCCACACTCACCAAATCAAGTGGATTCTCAAGCTATGGCCTGTAGTGATTAACTGCAAAAAGCACCAAATACCGCATAGGTGTGAACCAGGCCTTCAGCAGGCCATAGGCAGATCGAAAATCGGCTGTTTTAAAAAAAAAAAAAAAAATTGGTCGTTCGATCGGCCAACATTACTACCAACGGTAAAAAAGTCGGCCAATTTTTGTCCCGTCTATGGCCGACATTTAACCCCATAATTACAGGAGGGGGATGGGGGGGGGGGAGGAGGAGGAGGAGAAGAAGAAGAAGGAGAAGAAGTCCAGTCCGCTTTTATATTTTACATGAAAAAGTATTGCGGTTGCAACAATGTATCTATTTGTATCCATTTCGGATACAGATGTTTTTATTCGGATACAAATAGATACATTGTTGCAACCACAAGACTTTTTATATAAAATATAATAGCGGACTGAAATCCTTTCTTATTTTTATTCTTTTTGCAGGTCACAGCTCAGATTTTTTTTATCGGTAAAACGATCGGCCGATTTGCCCATCATTGCCGTAAAAATCGGCTGATCGTCAAAATCAGCTGCAAATTTTCCAACATGCCCGATAAAAAAAAATGTGCAAAAAGCCCAAAAAACAGCCAACCAATTTTACCCACTAACGGTGCGAAAATCGGCCGATTTTTTTTCCGGCCGAAAAATCAGCCGATTTTGGACCCGTCTATGGCCGGCATTAGTGTGTTCTATCAGAGAGGTGTCAAATGCAGCAGGAAGATCCTTTGGCCCCCTCTGGCATGGAAGATGGGGGTGAGGAGTGGGAGGGACTCTACAGCTAAATAACTTTCCACTAGCTAGCAGATTTCCCATAGAATCCTAGACATTCAATTTAGGAGCAAATGCAAAATGTCAACTCAGTGATACAAGTAGCTCAGCAGAAAGGGTGACAAATACCTCCCAGCTGACCTCCCAGACAAACAGCAAATAAATAGAAAGCATATTGTGTATTACTTCTCCAGGACGCTGGTTTGTGAAATTGAATTACAACAGTATGCCGTCAATTGGTTTTACTCTAGAGCACGGGTGTCAAACTGGCAGCCCTCCAGCTGTTGCCAAACTACAAGTCCCATGAGGCATTGCAAGATTGACAGTTACAAGCATGACTCCCAAAGGGAGAGGCATGATGGGACTTGTAGTTTGGCAACAGCTGGAGGGCCACCAGTTTGACACCCCTGCTCTAGACCAGGCTTGATGATATGAAAGCCCAACTCCAGGCAAAAAAAAATAAAAAATCCCATGCTGTGGGGCTATACCCGTACTGCACGGATCAACTGCTGTTTTTCTAGGAGAAAGGCTTACCTAATCCTTTGATCCGCCCAGCACAAGTCCGGTCTGGTGCCCCTCTGTGTTCTTGAATAGTGGACTGTGCTTGATATTATCACACCCAGAGCAGGCTCCATAGACTAGGAACGGTCCACCGTTGGGCTGTGGGGGAGTGCTCTTTTCCGGAGGAACGAAGGATGAGGCGAGTATAAAACTTTCTCCTCGCCCCTAGGCAAAACAAGCAGTTGACCTATGCGGTGCAGGCCCCCTTTTTTTTGCCCGGAGCTGGGCTCTAAATAATAAAAATAAATTAGAATTAAAGTCAAAACTTTTATATTTTTAATCTTGAATAAAGGAAGATTGCAACCCCAGGTTTTTTTTTTTGCCAACTGTGCCCCATTAAAGAGATTTCCTTTCACTTCCTGTCCTATAACCACAACCGGATGTGAGGAAATCCCTCCAAAGTGAAGAATTGACTGGTTATCAGCAGAATTAATGTCCCCATTGGAAGATTTCCCCCTCCCCCCCATTCATGTTCTGGAGACAACCCAAAATTTGGGATTTTCTTTCACTTTCAAATAGAGCGGGGGAACACTCTCTCAAAACCTGCGTTTTAATGGCGGGATGGTCAAGGCAAGCACTGCGGGAAGATCAGTCCATGAGTAAACTCCCAAGGATGCACCAATCCAGATACACTACTTCTGTGTAGGCATTAGAAAACAGTGAGGGTTGATTGAAGAATGTGAAGGAAGTTACAAAGGAAAAAAAAAAAGAATTATGCATTGGGGTAGGGGTATAGGGGAGGCGCACCATGGGGACATGTCCTCAAAAGCTTGCCAGCATCCAATCACTTGAAGGTACAAGGCTATAACCCATGGTGTATGAATAGGCTGCCTGTGTCAGGTATAGGACAATAACATATCTGGCAGAGGGCATGGAGCATCAACAATGGTCAAGGCAAGCACAGCGGGAAGATCAGTCCATGAGTAAACTCCCAATCCAGATTTGGGATTTTCTTTCACTTTCAAATAGAGCGGGGGAACACTCTCTCAGAACCTGCATTTTAATGGCGGGATGGTCAAGGCAAGCACTGCGGGAAGATCAGTCCATGAGTAAACTCTCAAGGTTGCACCGATCCAGATACACTACTTCTGTGTAGGCATTAGAAAACAGTGAGGGTTGATTGAAGAATGTGAAGGAAGTTACAAAGGAAAAAAAAAAAGAATTATGGATTGGGGTAGGGGTATAGGGGAGGAGCACCTTGGGGACGTGTCCTCAAAAGCTTGCCAGCATCCAATCACTTGAAGGTACAAGGCTATAACCCATGGTGTATGAATAGGCTCCCTGTGTCCTGTAGAGGACAATAACATATCTGGCAGAGGGCATGGAGCATCAACGGAAAAGGTTGGCATACCACACTCTTTGAAGCCAACCTGGAGCTAAGAGAATGACTGAAATGCTCTTGGCTCCAATCCTTTGAAGTAGACAATAGCAGAATTTCAGAGGGGAAAGGCATAGATCAGAACATACCAGGGGCGGACTGACAACTTATGGGGCCCCCGGGCAATAGGGGATCATGGGGCCCCTGTGTCCTTGCCCACACTCAAAGTGCTCGAATGGTCAGTCCGCCTTGGAACATACTGATCCCATGGTACCACCAGGGTATCAACTGTTGTGTCCGCATGCTAGAGACAAACCCGTCCCACTTCTTGTTGAACTGTGAGCTGTGGAGATCACTGGAGCATGAAATTCCACACAGGAGAGGGTAGATTTTACCTTCATCCATGCTGCAATATTCTTGGTGCCCCTCTGACTATTGAAAAATGTCCATGCCTCGGTACAGAATTGAAGCTGGAGATGGAGTCTACAGGAGCCTGGCATTGTCCCTACGATCCACTGATCACGGATGTAATGTTTCCCAGGCTGATTTGCAAAAAATAAAATAATAAATCCAGATTTTTTTTTCCCTGCAAATATAAATATACATACACAGTGGCTAAGTGGTTAGCACTTCCGCCTGGCAGTACTAAGGGCCTTGGTTCGAATCCCAACCACAGCACCACCTGCCTGGAGTTTGCATGTTATCCTTGTGCCTACGTGGGTTTCCTCCAGGTACTCCGGTTTCCTCCCACACTCCAAAGACATGCTGGTAGGTGAATTGGCTCCTGTCTAAATTGTCCCTAGTATGTGTATGTATGAATGTGAGTTAGGGACTTTAGATTGTACACCCCTTGAGGGTTAGGGACTGATGTGAATGTACAATATATATGTAAAGTGCTGCGTAAATTGAATGCTCTATATAATTACCTGAAATAAATATATATACAGTCAGGGCCATAAATATTGGGACATCGACACAATTCTAACATTTTTGGCTCTATACACCACCACAATGGATTTGAAATGAAACGAACAAGATGTGCTTTAACTGCAGACTGTCAGCTTTAATTTGAGGGTATTTACATCCAAATCAGGTGAACGGTGTAGGAATTACAACAGTTTGCATATGTGCCTCCCACGGCTTAAGGGACCAAAAGTAATGGGTCAATTGTCTTCTCAGCTGTTCCATGGCAAGGTGTGTGTTATTCCCTCATTATCCCAATTACAATGAGCAGATAAAAGGTCCAGAGTTCATTTCAAGTGTGCTATTTGCATTTGGAATCTGTTGCTGTCAACTCTCAAGATGAGATCCAAAGAGCTGTCACTATCAGTGAAGCAAGCCATCATTAGGCTGAAAAAACAAAACAAACCCATCAGAGAGATAGCAAAAACATTAGGCGTGGCCAAAACAACAGTTTGGAAAATTCTTAAAAAGAAGGAACGCACCGGTGAGCTCAGCAACACCAAAAGACCCGGAAGACGACGGAAAACAACTGTGGTGGATGACTGAAGTATTCTTTCCCTGGTGAAGAAAACACCCTTCACAACAGTTGGCCAGATCAAGAACACTCTCCAGGAGGTAGGTGTATGTGTGTCAAAGTCAACAATCAAGAGAAGACTTCACCAGAGTGAATACAGAGGGTTCTCCACAAGATGTAAACAATTGGTGAGCCTCAAAAACAGGAAAGCCAGATTAGAGCTTGCCAAACAACATCTAAAAAAGCCTTCACAGTTCTGGAACAACATCCTATGGACAGATGAGACCGACATCAACTTGTACCAGAGTGATGGGAAGAGAAGAGTATGGAGAAGGAAAGGAACTGCTCATGATCCTAAGCATACCACCTCATCAGTGAAGCATGGTGGTGGTAGTGTCATGGCGTGGGCATGTATGGCTGCCAATGGAACTGGTTCTCTTGTATTTATTGATGATGTGACTGCTGACAAAAGCAGCCGGATGAATTCTGAAGTGTTTCGGGCAATATTATCTGCTCATATTCAGCCAAATGCTTCACAACTCATTGGACGCTTCACAGTGCAGATGGACAATGACCCAAAGCATACTGCAAAAGCAACCAAAGAGTTTTTTAAGGGAAAGAAGTGGAATGTTATGCAATGGCCAAGTCAATCACCTGACCTGAATCCAATTGAGCATGCATTTCACTTGCTGAAGACAAAACTGAAGGCGAAATGCCCCAAGAACAAGCAGGAACTGAAGACAGTTGCAGTAGAGGCCTGGCAGAGCATCACCAGGGATGAAACCCAGCGTCTGGTGATGTCTATGCGTTCCAGACTTCAGGCTGTAATTGACTGCAAAGGATTTGCAACCAAGTATTAAAAAGTGAAAGTTTGATTTATGATTATTATTCTGTCCCATTACTTTTGGTCCCCTAAGAAGTGGGAGGCACATATGCAAACTGTTGTAATTCCTACACCGTTCACCTGATTTGGATGTAAATACCCTCAAATTAAAGCTGACAGTCTGCAGTTTAAGCACATCTTTTCATTTCAAATCCATTGTGGTGGTGTAAAGAGCCAAAAATGTTAGAATTGTGTTGATGTCCCAATATTTATGGACCTGACTGTATATATATTTATTTTTTTTTATTAAAAAGGTGGGCATAGCCTTTAATACGGTATTAAGCCGAAAACCAAATATGTTATACTATCTTTTTTTTTTTTTTCTAGTTTTTTACGTGGTGATCTGGCCAGTAGCACACCTCCTGTATTAGAGCGCTCCCACTCTGGCTGAAGGAGCACAGGGGGCACACCACTGAACAGCAGCATTAGCAGTCTGGGGGGAGGGGAGTGTTAGTGCATCCAAATCTTCTTGTACATCTAACAAATTCAAGCCAAATTCCAGGTCACACTGTAGGTACACAAGCAATTACAGCAAACAGTTTTTTTTCTTTAGGGGATAAAGGTTTTACATGAATAAATAAAAGCTGATCATTGTAAGCACCCTTGGCAGTGGCAGATGGTTTGTCTCAACACTGCTACATTTGCAGGGCAGCTTGTTCTGTTGAAAAACCATCAGATTTGCTGGCCGGATCACTAGATGGGAAAAAAAAAAAAAAAAATAGGGAAGGAAAGCCTAAAAAAAAGAGAACTAATGCAGCCATCACATCTAGGAGTCGTAAGCTGCAATATGACCCTAGGTTCACATCTAAGTGTTTTCTGCAGCGTTTTGCAGAACAGTCCATTTAACATGATTTCCTATGGGACATTTTCACCCGGTGCGTTTCTGGAAAGGGTCAGGGAATTTTTTTTTTTTTTTTTTAACTCAAAAAGTTGCGTTTTTGGTTCTATAGACTGCAATGGACACGCACGTATTGCGTTTTGCTGCATTAGTGTTACATTTTGCGTTTTAAATCTGCCTAGCAACAAAAAAACTTAAAAAAAAACGCATCAAGAACAAGGCAAAAACACAAAACGCAACACAAAACGAAATGCAGAAACGGGTGAAACGCAACCTGCATAGGTGTGAACCTAGCCTAATAAAGGTTTGCTTTTGGGTTAAATACTCCTTTAGGTTTTGAAGGCTGGGTTAGGGGTAAAGCATTCATTTTCGGGGTTGGAGATACGTGAGAAGCTACGACAGTGCAAGCAACACTTTCTTTTGAGCATTTTATGAAACCTGAAAAGAGAACACAGAGGCTGCATAGAGGTGTATGGCACAAGAAACAAAGTGTATATGCAGAACAGAAAGCATATAAATAAAGTACAGAACAATTCCAGAAGACATTCTTTTTGAATGATATGCAAAAGGTGTGCTAGTACAGGAACACCGGCCACAGGTAACGCTGGAGCTTTTTTTTTTTTTTTTTTTTTTTTAAAGGGACAAGCAGTCACCTGTCAGCACCAGACAACTGCCAATAGATAAGTGTAGTCAGACTAATGAAAGAGGATTTCTGATTGGTCAGTGTGGATAACAGTACTTCATATTGCTCCTTGTGTATGATACAATGCCCAGTATTCCATGTTACCTGTGGAAACTACAAATACAAATGTCCAGCCTAAGTGCAGTCGGTGTCAGTTGCCTGCTGTTTTCTTTGTGAGATAGAAGATCTACTCTGAAATCATCTCCCTTTTATTACCAAGGCTCTGACTTGTCCAACTTCAGAGCTACCCATATGGAAGAAAAATATATTTGAAAAATATTCTTCCCAAATATATTGGCATATATTTGAAATGCTACAATTTTGGCCATATTCAATATATATATATACACATATATACACACACACACACACATATATATATATATACACACACACACATATATATACACACACATATATATATATATATACACACACACACACATATATATATATACACACACACACACACACACATATATATACACACACACACACACACATATATATACACACACACACACACACACACATATATATACACACACACACACACACACACATATATATATACACACACACACACACACACATATATATATACACACACACATACATATATATACACACACACACACACACATACATATATATACACACACACACACATATATCTATATACACACACACACATACATATATATACACACACACACACACATACATACATATACTGTAATGTTGAAATGCATTTTTATTACTAAATATGAAAAATATTTTTATAAATACATTTCAAATATACTGTATGTCTTTAAAAATACATATATTTGTAAATGCTTTCAAAAAATGTAAGAATATATGCTAAAAAAAAAAACCTGTTTTACATGTTAAAAAAAATCTGAAGACTATATATATATATATATATATATTTAAAAATATATTCTTCAGATTTTTTTTTACATATAAAAAAAGTAATTTTAACATATATTTGTAAATGCATTACAAAAATGTAGATTTGTATTTTTAAACACATGCAGTATATTTGAACTGTATTTTTCAAAATATTTTTCATATATTTAGTAATAAAAACACATTTCAACATACAGTATATATTTATTTGTTAAAATAGAATTTGAAATATATTGAATATGGTCAAAGTTGTAGCATTCCAAATATATGTCAATATATTTGGGAAGAATATTTTTAAAATATATTTCAAATATAGTTGTCTTCCATATGGGTAAGGCCAGCCAACTGCTATCCCCAATCTGAACAGAATACCCTCTTTGGCCACAGAGTCTCTCTCATGCAAAGGTGGGCTTTTCAGGCTAGAAAAAAAAAAAAAGGTGAGGGCATTTTGCGATGCTCGAACATACAGGTGAAACTCAAAAAATTTGAATATCGTGCAAAAGTTCATTTATTTCAGTGCAGCAACTTAAAAGGTGAAACTAATATATGAGAGAGACTCATTACATGCAAAGCAAGATAGTTCAAGCCGTGATTTGTCATCATTGTGATGATTATGGCTTACAGCTCATGAAAACCCCAAATCCACAATCTCAGAAAATGAGAATATTGTGAAAAGGTGCAATATTCTCGGCTCAAAGTGTCCCACTCTAATCAGATAATTAAGCCATAACACCTGCAAAGGGTTCCTGAGCCTTTAAATGGTCTCTCAGTCTGGTTCAGTAGGAATCACAATCATGGGAAAGACTGCTGACCTGACACCATCATTGACACCCTCCATAAGGAGGGAAAGCCTCAAAAGGTAATTGCAAAAGAAGTTGGATGTTCCCAAAGTGCTGTATCAAAGCACATTAATAGAAAGTTATGTGGAAGGGAAAAGTGTGGAAGAAAAAGGTGCACAAGCAGCAGGGATGACCGCAGCCTGGAGAGGATTGTCAGGAAAAGGCCATTCAAAAGTGTTGGGGACTTTCACAAGGAGTGGACTGAGGCTGGAGTCAGTGCATCAAGAGCCACCACACACAGACAGATCCTGGACATGAGCTTCATATGTCATATTCCTCTTGTCAAGCCGCTCCTGAACAACAAACAATGTCAGAAGCGTCTTACTTGGGCTAAAGAAAAACAGACCTGGTCTGTTGCTCAGTGGTCCAAAGTCCTCTTTTCTGATGAGAGCAACTTTTGCATCTCATTTGGAAACCAAGGACCCAGAGTATGGAGGAAGAATGGAGAGGCCCAAGGACCCCGAGTATGGAGGAAGAATGGGGAGGCCCAAGGACCCCGAGTATGGAGGAAGAATGGAGAGGCCCAAGGACCCAGAGTATGGAGGAAGAATGGAGAGGCCCAAGGACCCCGAGTATGGAGGAAGAATGGAGAGGCCCAAGGACCCCGAGTATGGAGGAAGAATGGAGAGGCCCAAGGACCCCGAGTATGGAGGAAGAATGGAGAGGCCCAAGGACCCCGAGTATGGAGGAAGAATGGAGAGGCCCAAGGACCCCGAGTATGGAGGAAGAATGGAGAGGCACACACTGCAAGGTGCTTGAAGTCCAGTGTGACGTTTCCACAGCCTGTGTTGATTTGGGGAGCCATGTCATCTGCTGGTGTTGGTCCACTGTGCTTCATTAAGTCCAGGGTCAACACAGCCGTCTACCAGGAGATTTTAGAGCACTTCATGCTTCCTTCCACAGACAAGCTTTATGGGGATGCTGACTTCATTTTCCAGCAGGACTTGGCACCGCCCACACTGCCAAAAGCACCAAAACCTGGTTCAATGACCGTGGGATTACTGTGCTTGATTGGCCAGCAAACTCGCCTGACCTGAACCCCATAGAGAATCTATGGGGCATTGCCAAGAGAAAGATGACAGACATGAGACCGAACAATGCAGAAGAGCTGAAGGCCGCTATTGAAGCATTCTGGTCTTCCATAACACCTCAGCAGTGCCACAGGCTGATAGCTTCCATGCCACTCCGCATTGAGGCAGTAATTGCTGCAAAAGGGGCTCAAACCAAGTACCGAGTACATATGCATGCTTCTACTTTTCAGAGGTCTGATATTGTTCTATGTACAATCCTTGTTTTATTGATTGCATGTAATATTCTCATTTTCTGAGATTGTGGATTTGGGGTTTTCATGAGCTGTAAGCCATAATCATCACAATGATGACAAATCACGTCTTGAACTATCTTGCTCTGCATGTAATGTGTCTATCTCATATATTAGTTTTACCTTTTAAGTTGAATTACTGAAATAAATTAACTTTTGCACGATATTCTAATTTTTCGAGTTTCACCTGTAGATAAGACTTCCAATGACAGGTTCACTTCAAAGGACAAGTGTCATTAAAGTACTTTTCCTGGCTTTTCCTTATCCCTGCATCCTAATAAAGATCCTGATTTGAGGATAATCAGGACATTCAGACAAGGGACCTCCAGCCTGGAAGTGTGTTTAGATCTTTCTGTTCCTGCATTAGCTGCTCTTGGCACTACTAGAGGAAGGTAAAGGGGAAACAATATATGGTCTTTGTACTGTGATGTGCAATCCATCTCTCATCTTCCCTTCAGCGTCCTCCAGTAACAATAATGGGGCACTATTCCTTTCACTGACACCAATGATGAACCACTCCACCCAGTGATACCAATGATGGGGCACTATTCCTCCACTGACGCCAATTATGAGGCACTATTCCTCCCACTGACGCCAATGATGGGGGACTATTCCTCCCACTGACGCCAATGATGGGGGACTATTCCTCCCACTGACGCCAATGATGGGGGACTATTCTTCCCACTGACGCCAATGATGGGGGACTATTCCTCCCACTGATACCAATGATGGGGCTCTATTCCTCCCACTGATAGCAATGATGAGACACTATTCCTCCCACTGATACCAATGATGGGACACTATTCCTCCCACTGACACCAATGATGGGGCACTATTCCTCCCACTGATACCAATGATGGGGCACTATTCCTCCCACTGACACCAATGATGGGGCACTATTCCTCACACTGATACCAATGATGGGGCACTATTCCTCACACTGATACCAATGATGGGGCACTATTCCTCCCACTGATACCAATGATGGGGCACTATTCCTCCCACTGATACCAATGATGGGGCACTATTCCTTCCCCTGATACTAATGATGGGGCACTATTCCTTCCCCTGATACTAATGATGGGGCACTATTCCTGCCACTGATACCAATGATGGGGTACTATTCCTCCCACTAATACCACAGTCTGGCCGCCTCAAAGTCTGAATGACAACAAACTGGCTCTTTGTTTAGAAAGTTTGGAGACCCCTGCTTTACACCATAGATGGGGCTCCAATTCTGAGAGCTTGAAGGCTCCTTCAAAAAGAAACATTGTCAAACGGAATAACTTTTGTGGCTTATCTAAAGTAGACTATTCCTCTTGTGAGGAAACAAATCTAAACATCTACAAATGTCTCTACATGGGTTAAAAGAGTTTGTAAGCACCAGAGTCCAGGACACTTGATCGTTACATAGTGGCACCAGAGTCCAGGACACTTGATCGTTACATAGTGGCACATTCATTTTGTACCAAAGCATTTAGCCGTGCAAAAATCTGCAAATGAGGTAATCTGTCAATGGCCAGAGATAGTTCTACATCCAGTACAGTGATGGCTGCGCACACAGGATGCCGCGGTCCACAGCGTGTATATTGCACTTGAAGTTATAAAGAGTGAATCGTGCTCTTCTGAGGTACTATGGTAAGTAGTAGCAATCTCATAGTTCATTTCTATACAAATCCTCTCCATCAGTGCATTGATTGGCTGATGAGAGCTTTGATTGCCGCGTACTGCGATGAGAACTACGTCTGGCCAGAACAAAAACACGCAATGATACAGCAAAAGTCAGGGTGCAACGTGTGTCATGGGACAATGGGTGGCTTTGCTTTTGCCCGTTTAGGACAACAAAGGATGATATGGCCCTGAGATGCTAGTAAGGGTGCTGTAGACGAACTTAAACTGGTTTGAGGTCGGCGACGCCATTGGTGTTCATGCAAACACGGCTGCTGGAGCAGTGGGTTGACTTGCACACGTATTGGTCAACGGAGCACAAGCAGCTCCTGAGCATTTCCTCGGGTAAGCCCTTCTTAAGACGCTCCATTTGTTCAACTTGGAATATGTTGGGCTGTTCAGGATTCGAGTCGTAAATTCTGCAAAACAAGAAAATAAAACAATTTAAATAATTTTAATAAAAATATGCATGACTTCTTAACCTTTATCACAAGTGTCCAAGGAGGTGTCTACTGCGCACAGACTCCAATAAGATTTTGATAATTGTTTTTTTTTTTTCCCCAGATCAATGCTAAACTAATGATCTGATTGGACAGCAGAATGTTCCTTTCAGGCACTATGAGTAAATAGAAACATGGTTCCAGGCCACAATTTGACATGCAAAGCTGGCCATACAAAGACAAATAAGTGATATGTGATGATAAATCCCAGCTACAGCCCCGGGCTGTGGACCTGACAAAGGTTGCGTTGAGGAGTTTGGATTTTTCTGAAGGCTCATACAGAGATTTCTTAGGTATGCTAGAAAAGTGCTGTGACCAGCAGAGGGCTTCTAATAGACTTTTTCATTTATATAGCAAAAAAATAAAAATCCCAGTGGTGAATAAATACCACCAAAATAAATAAAATGCGAAAAAAATTCATATGGGTACAGTGTTGCAGGACCGCGCAATTGTCATTCAAAGTGTGATTGCACTGAAAGCTGAAAATTGGGCTGGGCAGGAAGGGGGTGAAAGTGTCCGGCCTGGAAGGGGGGGAAAAGTGTCCGGCCTGGAAGGGGGGGAAAAGTGTCCGGCCTGGAAGGGGGGGAAAAGTGTCCGGCCTGGAAGGGGGGGAAAAGTGTCCGGCCTGGAAGGGGGGGAAAAGTGTCCGGCCTGGAAGGGGGGGAAAAGTGTCCGGCCTGGAAGGGGGGGAAAAGTGTCCGGCCTGGAAGGGGGGGAAAAGTGTCCGGCCTGGAAGGGGGGGAAAAGTGTCCGGACTGGAAGGGGGGGAAAAGTGTCCGGACTGGAAGGGGGGGAAAAGTGTCCGGCCATGAAGGGGGGGAAAGTGTCCGGCCATGAAGGGGGGGAAAGTGTCCGGCCATGAAGGGGGGGAAAGTGTCCGGCCATGAAGGGGGGGAAAGTGTCCGGCCATGAAGGGGGGGAAAGTGTCCGGCCTGGAAGGGGGGGAAAGTGTCCGGCCTGGAAGGGGGGGAAAGTGTCCGGCCTGGAAGGGGGGGAAAGTGTCCAGCCTGGAAGGGAGGGAAAGTGTCCGGCCTGGAAGGGGGGGAAAGTGTCCGGACTGGAAGGGGGGGAAAGTGTCCGGACTGGAAGGGGGGGAAAGTGTCCGGACTGGAAGGGGGGGAAAGTGTCCGGACTGGAAGGGGGGGAAAGTGTCCGGACTGGAAGTGATTAAGAGGTTGATAATCATGCACATAACAGTGTTTTCAAGCAAATTAAACAAACATGCCAAAGCTGGTGCAGAGAAAACGGTGCACTCCACTCCAACATAAACATTCCCAATGAAGTGGGCTGTCGGCTGCCTGCGGGGTGCAATGTTAAAGTGACAGTATCCCTATTCTCTAAAAAATAATCCATACACATCCACTCTACTTAATGGTCCACTACCTCATACAGTCCCAGCGTGAAGATCCAACACAGTCAATACCCCCTCACTGGTTCATTTTAATCATCTCACACCCTGCTATGGTCCTGGAGTTGGAGGATTACCGCTGATGCTACTTAGGCCAACCACAAAGTATGACCAGCAGTAAGAAAACGGATGAAGAAACTTCACAGCCCTTGACAGTATGTAAACCCAACATTTCATATTCCTGTTATGTGCCTGCTGTACAATGAAAAAATCTCCGGTTCTCTTTGAATTGCTTCCTTTGTGTGAAATCCCTGGTGTTCCTGTCAGTTTCTATGGTTTCCTATCAAAAACTGACCACACTAGGCATAACAGCACAGCGTGGTCAGTTCTCTAGCTGTGCTGGGAACTCAGCCTGCTCTCCTCTAATGATCAGACTTGTCCTGACACGCCACCCTACCACAGCAATTCACTGGGAAGATCATTGTGGTACTGTTTTCTTCTCCCCCAGCTCTTATGCAGCTGAAAACAGAGGGAATGAGATCACTTATAAAAAAAAAAAAAAAAATCATTATAAACACACTTTTTCCCCTTTTTTTATTTTTCAACTATACACAAATGTTTGGCTCTGTTTTCTATTCTAACCACTTCCGGACTGCCCTATAGCAGACATACTGCTACAGGTCAGCACAGGTGCACAAAATCACATATACTGTATATATACACACGCGATTTCGCATTTCCGGGTAGGGGGCGTGTGCGAGCTGCGAGCGCACCCTAACCGTGCCACAATCACTGGGTCCCGGATGGTGATTACCCACCAGCGCCTGGTAATTACCAACAATCACCAACGGGGAGGAGGGCTGCTTTGTTTACCAACAGCACTCCTCCCGATCAGCTCGGGCACACTGCTCTGGATAGCTGTGCACAGCCATCCAGAGCAGTGTGCTTACAGTGAAGCACACACCCCCGCCCCTTAGAAAAACACTCCCAGCACACAATTAACCCTTTGATTGCACCTCATGTTAACCCCTTCCATGTTAATCCAGTGCCATTAGTACAGTGTCACTGCATTTTTTTTTAGCTCCGATTACTGTATTGGTGTCACTGGGGATGTCAGTGACACCAAGTCAGTTCCCCCCCAGTGTCAGAATGCCTGCCGCAGTGCCGCTATAAGTCGCTAATCGCCACCATTATTACTAAAAGAAAAAAAACATTTCAGTATCTATACCGCCATTTGTAAACACTATAACTTTCACGTAAACCAATTAATTTACACATATTGGGTTTTTTTTTTTTTCCTAGCAAAAGACATGGAGCAGAATACATTTTGGCCTAAATTTATGACGAAATTTGATTTTTTACATTTTTTTTACTGGACATGTTTAAACTGAATGGGTTGTTTTACATATACTTCAACAAGCACTTTGGAGCCTGGAAAGTATGTACTTTGCACATGGACTACCTCATCACCATCCACCTACAATGTAAATGAGCCTATTTAACCTCCCGAGCGGTCTGATTATGTCCATATTTCTGTGCTCAAAGTGGTACATTTTTTTTGCATGGAAATATGTATTTTTTTTATTGTAGGCCTGTAATTTTTAGGAATAACTCACTGAAATCTGTCTGAACAAGAGTCTAGTAAACATCCCGGGTAGGATAAAATTTGAAACACGAAATCATAAATTATAATATAATAAATAATCATAAAAAATAATAATATAATAAATTTAATTCAATAATATAATCAACAAAAAACACTGAAATGTGAAATAGAGCGCCAAGTTCGCACATCGCTGAGCAAAGTCGCAAAATCATTTTCAGTGTCTGATGAGGAATTTCCCCCACGAATCATTATCACTCAATTCTGCAAGTGGTTCTGATTTACTATCGCTGTTCTCTAGCCGGTCTAAAACCGTTTGACCTAAACGGACGCTTTTTGGACGCCATGGACGTTTCTCAGTTTCCAGGCAGAAAGAACAGTAAAAATGCAGGCAGGGCGCCGGACAAAGCACTCGGGACAAAATGTATGTGAAATGGTTTGATACAGGAATGTTATACTATGTGATTTTAGTGATTTTAGTGAATGTCACTTTTTGTCATTTTCAAATTTCCCGCCGCTCCGTCTCCCGTACATCCCGATGCTCGCAGGGGACGGAACCCAGATGACAGATGCCGGCATCCGCCGGAGGACATTACAGGGGACACTGCAGGGGGGACATCGCGGGAGCGCAGGACAAGGTGAGTAAAGAAGAGATCCCGGAGCAGCACCACATGGTATTCCCGAGTGTAGCTCGGGAAAACCGCCAGGAAGGCTACAGAAAAGGTCTTCTATCAATTCAGAATCACCCGGGAAAAGTGTTACTAAATATAAATGACTGTGCATCCGGATAAGTCCTCATGCGCACGGGATGTTTTTACAGCGGCTGTTTTTGGCTTTTGACGTTTTTTTCTACAGCTAGTAAACCCCCCAGCATGTTCTCCTATGTGTCCATACACACACAGACTAATCAGGGTTTTCTGGCCGGAACGTTTTTTGGCTGGAAAAAAAAGAGAACAGGACTAGTGGGTTTCTAGAGGAGTTTTTTTAACTGTAAAAACGCTCGAACGCTGAAAAATGCAGTAAACTGCCACACACCAGCATTTTTGGACTTTTTTTTGACCAAGGGGGTTAAAAAAAAAAAACAAAAAAAAAAAAAAACAGCAAATGCGTAAATCGCAGCAAACCGCTAATGCAAAAATGCTAAAAAAAGCTGAAAAACGCAAGTTTTTAATGTGACTTTACACAGCTAACATTACCAGCGTTATCAAAACACCCCGTGTGCATGGAGCCTAATGCAACAGTTATCTCACATAGGATGTGATCGCCAGATCCTTCCAATTACAAACAAGCATACCAGGCTGCTTGCTGGGTAATAGTAGCCTAAACTTGGACACATTTTGGGCCATTAACTTTACACAATCTAATGATTTTTAAATTCACAACATTTTTCCAGTAGAACAGTTTATAATCTACTTAGTCTAGACCAGGGGTAGGCAATCTGAGAGCCGTAGGACTACAAGTTCCATCATGCCTCTGCAAGTCATAGCTGTAACTGTCAGTTTTGTAATCTTTGCAATGCCTCATGGGAAATGTAGTTCCACAACAGCTAGAGAGCCACAAGTTGCCTACCCCTGGTCTAGACCAACTGGTAACTGAAAGTCATCAACAGACCAATTACGTAACATGGCTGACGTCTGCATAGCCTTCATTTAGACCAGTGTTTCTCAACTCCAGTCCTCATGGACCCCCAACAGGTCATGTTTTCAGGATTTCCATTATTTTGCACAGGTGATTTGATCAGTTTCACTGCCTTAGTAATTACCACAGCTGTTTCATCTGAGGGAAATCCTGAAAACATGACCTGTTGGGGGTCCATGAGGACTGGAGTTGAGAAACACTGATTTAGACAAATCATTACTGAATATAAAAAAAGAAGGATTTAATTTGGTCTATCCCCCCCATCTGGCAAATGTCCATGCGAGCCACACGTCTGCAAACCCCAAGTAAGAAAGTGTGGCAGCCTCAGCCCTGGCTCCATAAACAAGCATGAGCAAATGAATGCTGAAACTCCTGCTCTGGACGATGAGCTCCACAATGTCAGTAACCCCACATGGAGTACTTTTTGGGAATCCAAGTCTTGCTGCCCTCAACAGACCAAGGAAATCCAAAGGCGCTGTGTGCAAAGAAACAAACAGAGGGCGCACAGGCCTAGTGCATTACCTTATAAAAATGAGATTTATTGAATAAAAAGTAGTATACTCACAAACAGGGGCGGACTGACCATTTGAGCACTCGGGCACTGCCCGAGGGCCCGGGGTCAGTACGGGGCCCCATGAGATGCCCCTGGTACCTTTCATTGGCTTTTTCATAGGCTTTTTTGGGTGTGGGTGAGGACACAGGGGCCCCTTGATCCCCTATTGCCCGGGGGCCCCATGAGTTGTCAGTCCGCCCCTGCTCACAAAAGAATAAAATCAAAGGCACATCACAAAAAAAGACAGCATGGTCCAACCTCCCTAGATGATGGCTGTTGGGGGACTGTAGGCCTCCAAATGGCTGACACATTTCAAGGCAGAACCTCTTCCTCAGTTGGCTCTGAGGAAGAGGTCCTGCCATTTGGAGGCTGTTGGGGGACTGTAGGCCTCCAAATGTTGACGCGTTTCGAGGCAGAACCTCTTCCTCAGTTGGCTCCGAGGAAGAGGTTCTACCATTTGGAGGCCTACAGTCCCCCAACAGCCACCATCTAGAGAGATTGGACCATGCTGTCTTTTTTTGTGATGTGGCTTTGATTTTATTCTTTTGTGAGTATACTACTTTTTATTCAATAAATCTCATTTATTTATTACAGGTACTTATATAGCGCCATCAATTTACGTAGCGCTTTACATATATATTATACATTCACATCAGTCCCTAACCCTCAAGGGGTGTACAATCTAAGGTCCCTAACTCACATTCATACATACACATACTAGGGACAATTTATACAGGATCCAATTAACCTACCAGCATGTCTTTGGAGTGTGGGAGGAAACCAGAGTACCTGGAGGACACCCACGCAGGCACAGGGAGAACATTCAAACTCTAGGCAGGTGGTGGCGTGGTTGGGATTCGAACCAACGACCCTAGTACTGCCAGGTGCAAGTGCTAACCATTTAGCCACTGTACCTTTTTAAAAGGTAATGCACTAGGCCCGTGCGCCCTCTGTTTGTTTCTTTGCACACAGCCCTGGCTCTAACCAGGCCATGCCCTGAACGCATTTCACTGCGCCTTCAGAGCTCAACCAAGGGGATCCCCATGAGCTCCCCATTGGGTGAACAACAGGGGCGAAGTGAAACACATTGGGGGCGTGGTCTGAATGAAGCCTGGGCTGAGGCTCTTACACTTTTTTACCTCGGGGTTAGCAGAGATGTGTGGCTGACGTGGACATTTTCTTCTCTGTACATTGTTGTCTGGAGCCTGGACAAGCTCCATTCTAGTCTGCACTCTCAGTGGTTGGCTTTATTGATTGGGATCCTTACAGCCTGAGCGGCATCCATCATTTCGGTTGGGGGTCACAAGCAGTTCCTTTATTTGTATTTCATTTGTGTATTTAGCTGACTGCCCAGAGTTTAGCTTCATCATTACTAATTTCAATAACTTTAGAAATAAAAGTAACGTGCTCATGCTTTTTAACAAACAGGCTTAAAATGTAAGACCTGATCATGACAACACCTCCGCTGCTCTCATACATACAAGCTGCTCGTTAGGAGCAAATTCTGAGGGGAAATAGAAAAAAGAAATAGAAAGCAAGAGAGAAAAAGGAGAGAAGACGCTTGAAATGTGTCATATAATACAAAATAGTCATTTTCAGTTTTCTGTGAAATACTACAATATCTGGCAAAATTCTTTACACTGTGCCGGATTTACCCATCAGCTGTAACCACTATCACAGCTGCCATCTGATCGTCTATACCAGTGGTCTCCAAACTGCAGCCTGGGGGCTGGACATGGCCCTTTGCTTGCTTTTATCTGGCCCTTGGGGTATTAACTCCATCAAATGACACCAATGTTGAAGCACCAGTCCGCCTACTGACATCATCAACTGGGTGCTATATTGTGACGGGAGTCACTTTGGATGGGGGGGCCCATGGAACACAGCTCACTTTGGAGAGGTGGGGAGATCCCTGTCTTAGCTCCCCATATCCCTATCATGTGCAAGTCACCCTGTGCCTGTTAGGGGTACATGGTGATCTGTCCTAATATTGGGGTGGGGGGTTGGTCATTGTTTAATGCCATGTGGTTGCATCCCATTGTTCTATTGTGTGTCTTGCTTGGGAGCAAACTATTATGGGAAGTATGTGTTTATGTGTATTGGCTTGGTGGTGGTGGTGGTGAGGGGTGGGGGGGGGGGGGGGGTGAGTGTCTGCAGCAGCCCTCCCTCCTGATGGGACTGTCTGCTGGTGTGTCTCTTGTTACTAAAGGAAGGTTGCCCCGCCCTGTGTCATTATGCCAAAGGGGGGGGGTTGTTCCCTTGCATGTATATAACTTGTATCTGTGCTAAAATAAAATAGTTTATTTCCTGGTTTCCTTCAAGACTGGTGCCGTCTAGTCTTGTATGGTCTGCTGTGGTGTCTGTGGTCGGTGTTCAGACGGGGAAGCGGTATTATAACGGAAATACAAGTGCAGTCGGGGTTCGGTTCTGTTACATATGTCCTTCTCATTTATATCAACAATGGGGCACTATTCCACCCATTGAAACCAATGATGGGGCACTGATGCCGGGGCATTTTCTGCTTCCACTGGCCACAGACCGGCCCTTCTAAAATCTGAAGGACAGTAAACTGGCCCTTTGCTTAGAAAGTTTGGAGACCCCTGGTCCATACCAAGGGTCTCCAAACTATGGTCCTCCAGGTGTTGAGGAACTGCAAGTTCCATGACTCTGTCAACTACAGGCAAGACTCCGAGGGGCAGAGGCATGAAGGGACTTCTAGTACTTCAACAGTTGAAGGGCCATAGTTTGGAGACCCCTGGTCTATACAGTTTCTTTTGCCCAAGTCTCTGGAGTAAGTCACTGACCTGGAACAAGGTAGCAGGATGGAAGTATAGACTTTACTAGCTGTATGCTGCTTCTCCATCAATAGGTTCAATTTAGTAAAACTGGAGAGTGGAAAATTTGGTGCAGCTGTGCATGGTAGCCAATCAGCTTCTAACTTCAGCTTGTTCAATTCAGCTGCGATACTGTGTGCACCACCGGGACGGACGATTGTCACTTAATTTTGTGTGCAAGAGGACTAGATGATTTCCTTCTCTGAAGATACTGAGATATATACTACATCATCTTGAAACTGGGTCCTCGCCACTCCACCTACTGCAATTTATCTATGTGGAAGTGGATATTGATTCTAAGTCATTTTTACAATCATTACACATCCCTCCGATGACTGGAGCGAGCTAGGAACCTATCTGATTCCTCTCCCTCTATGGCGGTCTCAGTGTGAGGCTCCATGGTGGCCTCCGGGGTGCCAGCAGACGTTAACAGAGGTTTTAACTTTACTATAGATATGGCTACATTTGATCCAAATAATATATGATCTTCCTCCACAACGTACCCCTGATGAAAGAGATATCTGAAACGCGTCGGGTTCTCCGCTGATGTTTTTCCAATAGGACAAGTAGGATATGCCATCTTGACTTTGTGGTTCACACTGGATATTTTTCACCATTGCAGCCATACAGTATTTAGCACACTGTGCTATGCTTCAATTTCAATGACTACATTGTGTATCTTTTAGATATTGTAATCACTTTCGCTATTTTACTGCAGTATTTTGAGTTGCCCTTAAAATCCCACTACTTGAATTGTTGGGGGCCCTCTATTATACAATTAAGGCATTTTTGATAAAAGTACCTGTCATAGATAAGTCCATCGATTCCATAATCTCTCATCAGCTTCCGGTTATCAGGGTCATTGGTATCATCGCCCCAGCAGAACACAACCAGACCTTTTGATTTAGCCTCGTGTATATAATGTGGATTTTTCAGCAGATCTTCAGTGTGGACATTTATTCCCTATTCATACATTATGAAAACAATAAGTCAGTCTGTCATGAACAAATGTACCAAACCATCAGGGTTCTTTAACTCCTGATACAAACTATTTAGTATTAAGTATTGAATTCTTTTGTCACCAGAAACGGTTAATTAATATTATTATTATACAGTATTTATATAGCGCCAAAGGGTATGCTCAGCGCTGTACAGTAGCAAGGGGGACAGAACATGAGACAAGACAGTAACAAAACAGTACACGAGGGGTTCGAGGGCCCTGCTCTTTCGAGCTTACAATCTAGGAGGGAGGGGAAGGTGGCACAGGAGGAGATGGCTGTGGGGGATGGAGTGGTGGGAGGAGTGGAGGAGGTTGTTAGGTGAGGTTGGGGTAGGCTTCCCTGAAGAGGAGGGTTTTCAGGGTGCGCCTGAAGGTGAGGAGGGTGGGTGACAGTCTGATGGATTGGGGTAGGGAGTTCCAGAGGACGGGGGAAGTCCTAGAGAAGTCCTGCAATCAGGCGTGGGAGGAGGAGACCAGGGAGCTAGAGAGTAGGAGGTCCTGTGAGGAGCGGAGGGCACGGGTAGGGTAGTATTTGGGTATCAGGTCAGTTATGTAGTTTGGGGCGGCATTGTGAATGGCTTTGTAGGTCAGAGTTAGCAGTTTGAATTTGATGCGTTGGGCAATCGGGAGCCAATGAAGGAATTGGCAGAGGGGGGAGGCAGATGTGGAGAGGTTGGTGAGGTGGATGAGTCTAGCCGCTGAGTTTAGTCAATGAAACTGTAGTAAAAATATTCTGCTTATACACAAGTATCCTGCGACACTGTGCTGGTTTAGCATTTTACAAGTTTTTAAACCAATGTCCTGTTTATATTAAAAGAAAAGTATGGCCAAAGCTTTTGTTTTGTTTGTCTTTCTGTGGGTCACAAGAATGCACTTACTTTTGATCTCCTGTGACCCAGAAAAAGCCAATATTGGTCTATGGCTTGCTATCAGTTCACATGGCAGTCATTCCAGGCCAGGGGCGGACTGACCATTTGGAAACTCGGGCACTGCCCGAGGGCTCGGGGTCAGTAGGGGGCCCCATGAGATGCCCGTGGTACCTTTTTCATAGGCTTTTTTGAGTTTGGGCAAGGACACAGGGGCCCCATGATCCCCTATTGCCCGGGGGCCCCATGAGTTGTCAGTCCGCCCCTGTTCCAGGCATTGCAAGGTTACCAACTATATTGTCGGGATCCACATAGCTGCCTGATTGACAGCTGGCTCAGCCTCTCAGCATGTGGCTGACAGCCAGGATCTAGTTGTGCCCACCCACTGCCTCCCCTACTCAAGTGAGCACTGGACAGGCAGAGAAGAGAGCGGTGCAATGCAGCACTGGTGTCCTCTGTTCAAATCCCAACCAGGATTCTGCATGGAGTTTGCCTGTTCTCTCTGTCCTTACATGGGTTTCCTCCAGGTGCTCTGGTTTCCTCCTACACTACAAAAATATACTGGCAACTTATTTAAATCTTGTCTAAATTGACCCAAGTAGTTTAATCGGACTTTGTGTCACTGTCCAGACCTTGTATGCCCCCCTGTCAACCCTGGACTAGCACTTTTTTCAGTTTACAGAGACAGGAGTTCACCTCTGTCAGCTTTCTTTGCTCTTACAGTTATGTAAAATTACACCAGTTACTTACCAGAATATTTTCAAACTGAGCAAAGCTTATCGCAAATGGAGTTGTTCGGGATCTCAAATCCATGAGCTCTGGATAGATTTCGGATTGGCCTTGTGTCAGAAAAAGGATGGGATATTTATTTTGTTTGAGACGGACCCTTTGAAGAGAAGATAAAGGATTAAAAAAAAATGAGGGAAAAATCAAAACAAAAAACACCCACAGCATATATATTAAAATGAAAATTTCACCTGTAGTAACATGTTACACCAGTGTTCAGGATTAACAGGTTACTAAAGCAGCAGACCTGTACCCCCCCCATCCCCCATTGCGTCAGTGGAAGATCCTCTCCCGCACCCGCTGTCACAATTTAAAAACAGCACATCTGTGTGTGGCTCTGCCCACACAGCCACTTCATTCATTCACAGCTATCTGTGAATGAATGAACTACAAGTCCCATCAGCCACCATGGCAGACGGCCTGTAGTTCCCAACGAACTGGGAGGGAGGAAGTTAGTGAGTTTCTTTACCTTTAAAGCAGAACTATACCTAACTTGTAGAAAACGGTGAGCAGGCAGCTCTGTATTGCAGAAAAGACCTGCTCTGTCTCTTTTGCAATACACATTTTACTTGCAGTTTTCTACTGAATTTAAACTGACCTGCTAACGCACAGCTCAGTGTGCATGCAGAACACTCTGGCTAGGCCAGAACTGACTTCCTTGCATGGAAATAACATCCCACTACCCCCCCCGAGCCAATCAAGAGGCCCAAAATCCCAGTACCCGGGGAGACAGTGAGGGATGTAACAGACACATCTCTGAAGGTTGGGGTGAGTATATTCCAGAGCTTAGTTCTGCTTTAGGGCCGGTTCACACTCCATCCGTTTCAGTTGCGTTTTTTTGCATCCAAAACGCACAGAAAGTAGGTTATATGGTTGTCAATGTCATAGTTCACATCAGTGCTTGCAGTTCTAGTGCGTTCCGGTTACAGAAAAAAAAAAAAGTACAGGCATTTTTTCTGCACAGAACTGTACTGGAACGCGGTAAAATGCATAAAAACCGCGCTAGAACGCACATGTCCCTATTTCAATTGAAGAAAAAGAGGGGGGAAAAAATGAACTGGAATGCATAAAAGATGCACAGTAACGCATCAAAAGAGCACCGGAACACGCCACAAAAACGCATCCAGAACACATCTGGTCTGCGTTTCTATAGTGTGAACCGGCCCTTAAGGAGAAAATAGCTGCTCCAGATGAGGCCGAAGTTTGTTTTGATAAATATATGCCTCTCCAATTAGAACCCCAATAGTTAAGAGTTAGCCCCGGTTCACATATATGCGGCCGTGTTTTGCACGGGCACGAGAGCCCATTCATTTGAATGGACTCCCGTGCCTGATACATGCAGGGAAGAAATCCCTTCACATCTTTTGAAAACGCAGCCCGCACAGGAACCTCAGTTCCCGGTACAGTTGCGTTTCCCAGTGCGGGCGGCGTGTTATTAGAACTAATGGTACCCGCCCGCGGGTCCGCATTTCTCTGTGCGGGTGGTGCGGCTGTACGGATTTTCGTGCGGATCCGCAGCGGCACCACCTGCACAGATGTGAACCAAGCCTTAAGGATTACACTTATGAGACCGGCCTTGATCTGGCAATTTGGCAATTTATTTATGCTTTTTTTTTTCTGGTTACCTTGAAAGTGTGCCAGGGATCTTTTGTAGTGTTCTAGTCATCAGTACAAATAATGCACTTTATAAAAATGATTCCCCTAACACTACAGGGTACAACATTTAAGAATCCCACTGAAATCCCCAAATACAGTTCATATTCACGACTGGCAGCATCCGTGGAAGTGTAGAGTACCCACATTACCAATGTCTGCAGTCAAATCAAAATGGGTATTTTTAGAAAAAAAGAAAAACATTTTCTAAGAGGGATCTGACTAGAATTACAAGCTGGGACTCTTTTATAACAATACTCCATGATTAAGGCAGTCTACTGTAAAACAAAGATCCTATTTTCCATACTGGCATGTGAGAATAAAGCTGGTCACATTCTGATGGATTTGATTCAACATCTAATATTTTATTAACATTTCGTCCACTTCATTAACCCCGGTGTAGGGAATTAAGTGGTTATAGTTGTAATGTCTTTGTAAAAAATCCTAAAAAAAAAAAAAAGTAAAGCCATAACATTCTTTGAGGATCTGCAGCTGCTCCTCCTCAAAAAACTCCACTCTCTTGGCCTCAGAGACTCTGCTCTCTCCTGGTTCTCCTCCTACCTATCGCAGCGCTCCTTCAGTGTTACCTATAACGCTGCCACCTCTTCTTCACTCCCCCTCACTGTTGGGGTCCCTCAAGGTTCTGTCCTCGGACCCCTCCTCTTCTCCATCTACACCTCCTCCCTTGGCCAATTGATAAATTCCCACAGCTTCAACTACCATCTCTATGCCAAAGACACACAAATCTATCTCTCTACCCCTCACCTCACCCCTTCAGTCTCCGCCCGAATCACAAGCCTAATAAGCGACATATCAGATTGGATGTCACTCCACTTCCTCAAACTCAATCTTTCCAAAACTGAGCTCCTAGTATTCCCCCCAACCTGCGCCCCCCCGACTTCTCCATCAAGACCAACAACACAATCATCAGTCCCTCCCATCATGCCAGAGTACTAGGTGTCATCCTAGACTCCAATCTGTCCTTTCAGCCCCAGGTCCAATCGCTGACAAACTCATGTAGACTTCACCTCCGCAACATCTCCAAGATACGTCCGTTCCTAACCCTGGAAACCACTAAGCAACTCATTCACTCCCTTATTATATCTCGCCTTGACTATTGTAACTGCATCCTCATTGGCCGACCCCACCGCAGGCTATCCCCTCTTCAGTCTATCATGAATACTGCAGCCAGACTCATCCACCTCACTAACCGTTCTGTATCTGCCACCCCTCTCTGCCAATCCCTCCACTGGCTTCCAATTGCCCAACGGATAAAATTCAAAACGCTAACACTGATGTATAAAGCCGTTCATAACTCTGCCCCAAATTACATCACCGATCTTGTCTCCAAATATCACCCAAACCGTACACTCCGCTCCTCACAAGACCTCCTACTCTCTAGCTCCCTTGTCTCCTCCTCCCATGCTCGTCTCCAGGGCTTCCTCCATCCTCTGGATCTCCCTACCCCAATACATCAGACTATCACCTACTCTGCTCACCTTTAGGCGCACTCTGAAAACCTATCTCTTCAGGGAAGCCTACGCTGCCCTCAGCTAATACTGAACTCCTCTACTCTTCCAACCACTCCATCCCCCACAGCCATTTCCTCCTGTACCACTATCCCCTCCCTCCTAGATTGTAAGCTCCAAGGAGCAGGGCCCTCAAACCCCTCGTGTATTGAATTGTATTGTTACTGTACTGTCTCGTGTATTGTCTCCCATTATAAAGTACAGCGCTGAGCAAACTGTCGGCACTATATAAATCCTGTATAATAATAATATATAAATATTTGTTCTATCTATGTGAACAGAAATGGAATGGAAAGATGTATAGGTGGGAAGAAAAAAAAAAAAAAACAAAAAAAAAAACAGGTTTTCTGCAAGATGCCAACCAACCATTCATTTTCAGCTGCTGACCTGCACTTGACAACAGTAATGGGGTTCTAATGGGCGGCTCCTCATGCATTCAAAGCATTTTATAATTCTTTTAATAAGTGAGCCATAAAGGGAATTCTCATCACCCAACAGGGAGTATAACAATGTTGTCAGTCCAGTAATGGCATCCATAATAGTTTAATGCAGTCAACTGGAAAAAGAAACCAGTGCTTTGCTATGATATTCAAAGACTTATTAACGATATACTTTATGTCGAACATGTTTAAATGGCTTAAAGCGGAGTTCCACTCACACTGTCAAAAAATAAAAGTCAGCAGCTACAAAAACTGTAGCAGCTGACTTTTAAAAAACACACACTCACCTGTCCCTCGGTCCCACAGTGTGTCCCCTGCAGCCCGTTTTACCGGCCGTCTTCTCTCTGTGGGCGCCGGCATCTTCAGTGTGGGCACCCGGCTGTGACAGCTTGCGGCTGCACAGCCGGGTGCCCACTGCGCATGCACGAGTAGTGCTGCGCTTCATGAATGGTCCGGTAGTCTTCTGGGACCTGTCACGTGTCCCAAAAGACTATGGGGAGGGAGGAGGGGAGGACACCTTCCACTTCCAATCGCCTAGGTGACCGTAACAGAAGCAAAAGTGGGAGCAGGTACCTGTCAAATTCAATACCCGTGCTCCCCCCCCCCCCCCCGCTCCCCAAAGATGCCAATCCTTAATGGGGAGCGGGGGACCAGTCTTTAAAGCGGAACTTCCCCTTTTGGGTGGAGCTCCGCTTTAAAGAAGAACTTCAGGCAAAATTTTTATTTTCCCATGTAGTGAGGCAGTGCCAGCACTGCACAGGTTAACTGCTCGTTTTTGTCTAGGGGATTTCAGAGGGGAGATTTACTTACCTAATCCGCCAATTCTCCAAGCACAAGACCAGTCCCTGCAGCTCCTGCCCTCTCTCTCATGCTAACAGTCTTGTGAATGGACTGTTCCTGACGTCATCATGCCCATAGACCGGCTCTGGAAGTGCGGACAGAAGGAACAGTCCACAGCTGGACTTAGGGGAGTGCAGTTTTCCGGAGGATCGGGGGATCGGGTAAGTATAGGCTTTCCTTGCAACCTTAGATAAAAACGAGCAGTTAACTTATGCAATGTGGGCACAGTCTCTCTACATGAGGAAAAAATAAACATTTTTGCCTGGAGTTCTTAGTTGGCTGTAAAGCGGAACTTAAATCTCACAAAAGTTAGTTCGCTCTGTTTTACCACTTGGCTACTGGGCAAATTTTGACATTTTTCTCCTACATGTAAAAATCATCTTTCTTTGCATTTTTGCTAGAAAAGTATTTTGAATCCACAAACATTGTTTTTTTAAGCAGAGGCCCTAGAGAATAAAATGGTGGGTATTGGAATTTGATGGGCACAGAAGAGAGTGATGCCTTAGGTCACACAATTGGTCCAATCTGGTCCGTCTGTCTGTTTTTCAGGCAGACCCCTCATTCTCCTCTAAAGGAGCAGCAGATGTAAATGGGACTTGTGTCGTTTTAACCCCGCCTACCTCTAATCTGATCTGCTAAAAAAAAAAAAAAAAAATGGAAGGGGATCCGTTCCCCTCCGTCTGGGCAGATTGGATCGGAGGGTGGTTGGATGTAGACTGATAGCCAGTCCATTCACACCTGACCGCCCGTACAGCAGAGCAGGCTGTGTCAAGCGAAGCATACACGGACCTCTCATCCACCCACTCTGCTCAGCGGGGGATCAATAGACAGATACCCCAGTGAGCAAGTGGATTCTGTCCTGTAAGACGGGCCTTAGTGGTTAGCACTTCTGCCATGCAGCACTGGCAACCTATACTCGAATCCCAACCAGGATGCTATCTGCATGGAGTTTACATGTTTTCCCTTTTTATGTCACATGGGATTTGCGCAGTGTTTTTTTTTTTTTTTTTTTAAAGCAAATTTTTTTGAAAAAAATATACTATAATGAACTTTAGTGAACAGAGGCACAATATAAAACACATTTTTTTGTAAACTGTAAGATGATGTTACACAGAGTAAATTGATACCAAACGTGCCGCACTTTTGCAAACACCCTTGGAACAGTGTAAAGCTACGGTACCTAAAAGTCTCTATAGGGAACGCTTTAGAAGCCTTTACAGGTTACCAGTTTAGAGTTACTCAGGAGATCTGGCACTAGAATTATTGCTCTCACTCTGAAGTTCACAGCAATACTTCACATGTGTGGTGTGAACAGTGTTTACATACGTGTGTGGGACTTACATAGCTGTCGCCTTTGTATGCGAGCATGGTGGGGGGTGAGGGTGGGGGGAATGGGGAGACAAATTATTTTTCCTTTTTTTACACTGTCTCTAATTTTTTTTTGATCACTTTTATTGCTATTACTAGGATAACTTGTGATAACTGGCGCAGTGACAGGTCCTCTTTATAGAGAGATTTGGGGTCTATTATACCCCAGATCCCTCTTCAGCCCTGAAAACCATCTGATCAAACTAAGATTGGTTTCATCAGATGCTTTCAAAAGCCACTAATGGTTTGTTTACATCCTGGCAAAACCGGAAGCGACAAAATACTCATCACTTCCAGTTTCCTATACCATAGAGATGATCAGGGACTTTCCAGATATTCTGGCTATGGTAAGCTGGTGGAACCAAAGAGCCCAAAAAGGCACCGGAAGGGGGGGGGGGAATTAGTTCGGCATACGCTGGAATTCCATTTTAAGGACATAATTTTCCATACAGAGCACTATGGTGCTTCACATACTGACTAGAATCAGCAGCTCAATGCCGATGCAACACATTAGGTCAGCTTCTCAACCTTTTCCTCCCCAGAGGAATCCTTGAAATATTTTTCGGGTCTCAGGGAACCCCTGATTATAAAAAAAAAAAAAAACACTATACCTACAGGACACAGAACTTTAGCATGATCATTAAATTGTAGAACATTTTATGAAGGTGAATAAATCATATATCAGATTTCACACCTTGGGGAGATAATTTTTTGCACAACTCCTGCTCTGTACAACAGTCACATTACACTCACCGGCCACTTTATTAGGTACATCGTGCTAGTGCCAAGAAAATCTCCCCCCACACCATGACACCTCCACCACCAGACTGAACTGTTGATCAATGCATGCTTTCATGTTGTTTACGCCAAATTCTGACCCTACCATCTGAATGTCACCGCAACCAGTCTGCCCATTGACCTCTGACATCAACAAGGCATTTTCATCCACACAACTGGTTATTTTCTCCTTTTCGGACCATTCTCTGTAAACCCTAGAGATGGATGTGCGTGAAAATCCCAGTAGATCAGCAGTTTTTGAAATACTCAGACCAGCCTGTCTGGCACCAACAACCATGCCACATTCAAAGTCAAAGTTTCTTCCCCATCCTGATGCTCAGTTTGAACTTCAGAAAGTTATCTTCAGCACGTCTAGATGCCTAAACGCATTGAGTTGCTGCCATGCGATTGGCTGATTAGCAGTTTGTGTTACCAAGCAATTGAACAGATGTACCTAATAAAGTAGCCGGTGCGTGTATAATCTTGAAAATAAACAACTGACAAGAAATGCAGTAAACATTGTGCTGTCCCCAAAGATTAGAGGTCCCTCTAGCAGCCCTCACCTATACTGTTGGTCAGTGTATGTAGGAGACTAGGAGACCAATTCGACATTTCTTACTGCTCAAAGAACCATCAGCAACATCAGGAGGAACCCTTGGGTTTAATGAAAACCCTAGTTCACAGGTGTCAAACTGGTGGCCCTCCAGATGTTGCAAACTACAAGTCCCATAAGGCATTGCAAGATTGACAATTACAAGCATGACTCCCAAAGGCAAAGGCATGATGGGACTTGTAGTTTTGCAACAGCTGGAGGGCCACCAGTTTGACACCCCTGCCCTAGTTAAAAAAGGTTGCACTAGGCCAGTGGTCGGCAAGCCGCGGCTCGCGAGCCACATGTGGCTCTTTACACTCTTTAATGCGGCTCTTCTGTGTGCCGGGTGCCCGCTCCCCTCCCTCCTCTCGGGCGGCCGCCCCAAAAGTCAGGACTCTGCAGCTAGCCCAGCAATGGGCAAACTACGGCCCGGCGGACCTTTTAATCCGGCCCGCGGAGCGTGGCAAACATTGGCTGTCAGGATGTAGGCGGGGCAGCCAGGATGTAGGCGGGGCAGCGTGACGAACTCCTCTCCTCTCACAGTCCGCCCTGAAGACCGGAACGGCGCGGGAACACGGCGAGAGGAACGCGCGGAGCAAAGGTAAGTGAATTGACACAATATGGGGAATTAATTACTATAGGGGGGATGAATTACTATAGGGGGGATGAATTACTATGGGGGGGATGAATTACTATGGGGGGGATGAATTACTATGGGGGATGAATTACTATATGGGGGATGAATTACTATATGGGGGATGAATTACTATATGGGGGATGAATTACTATATGGGGGATGAATTACTATATGGGGGATGAATTACTATGGGGGATGAATTACTATATGGGGGATGAATTACTATATGGGGGATGAATTACTATATGGGGGATGAATTACTATATGGGGGATGAATTACTATGGGGGATGAATTACTATATGGGGGATGAATTACTATGGGGGATGAATTACTATATGGGGGATGAATTACTATATGGGGGATGTATTTTCAGTTTTAAAAATGTGGCTCTCAAAATAAATTTCAATCGTGGTTTTGGCGAGATTTGGCTCAGTTGAAAAAAAAGGTTGCCCACCACTGCACTAGGCCAATAAACCATTGTTTCCACGGTTAGGTGTTTTGATATAGAAATGGTCAGAATTTCCAGAATTAAAGTGGTTCTAAAGGTTGTTTTACCTTAATGCATTCTCTGCATTAATATATATATATAAAAAAAAAACTTTGTGTGCTTCCCCTCCCCCAAGCCCTCCCTTATACTTACCTGAGCCCGATCTCAATCCAGCAATGTGCACGAGAGCAGCGTCTCTCTCTCTCTCCTCACTGGAGATCGAGGCAGCAGCAGGAGTCATTGGCTTGAGGAGAAACCAGGGGGGGTGGGGCTGTGCCGCACTGTGTGTGTCAAGGGACACAGAGCACAACTTGGGAGAAAGCCCACATGAATGCCCCCATGACAACATGCTTGCTATGAGGTGAATTAAAAAAGGAGGGAGGAGCCAGGAGCACCGGTGGGGAACCCCTGAAGAGGAGGATCGGAGTTGCTCTGTGCAAAGCAATTGCAAAGAGCAGGTAAATAGGACATGTTTATTATTTTAAAAAAATTCATTTAGAAACCCTGTAATACTTTAGCACTTAAATACTTTTGGATTGGGTTAAAAAAAAAAAAAAAAAAAAAAGGAAAAAAAAAAGCCTTCAATTTTCATGCTGCCATTTATTAGCTGGTTTAGGTTCTCACCTCTGTGGATACCTATATCCTCATCTCCATAGCAGCCCTGAATATGATCCTGTAAAAAGGCGTGCTAGACTGTTCATCAAACACTATCCATTTTCTGAAACCGATGCAGCCTCAATCATAGATATCTGAGCTTGAGAGGGAGGTTGCAGAACACATAATGGAGACAAGGATGCAAGTGCTGTTTACATCACCAAAAAAAGTCTATCTGAAACACTTTATATACAGGAAAATGTAATTGAAAACTGCCTGGGATTTCTCCCAACAATTGTATAGCAATAGCAATTCCCAGATTGATTTTACATATAGTCGGCAATGTATTTTCTAATGAGAAGAACTATTATGCAACTTACATTGTGCAAATATCTGCATCAAAACAAGAGAACACAATTCTTCGATTGCCAGCATTTTCCAGGACAGTCTTCAGAATGATATCCAAGAAGATATTCATGTCAAAGTAGCTAGATAAATTACCATCCCATTTACCACTCTGCAAGGCAGAAAAGAAATTATAAAAATTCTAGAGTAAAAAGTTGCATTTATGTTTAACCACTTGTCCTCCAGAGAATTTCCCTCCCTTTCTGACCAGGCCACTTTTTGTAATACAGCGCTGCGTTACTTTTGTCATGGAAATTTTGTATTTACAGGTTGAACTTTAAATGTGTCATATATGAGTGTTATTCATATGTCTCTCGTGTGGCTTAATTAAAGCTCTGAAGGCTGCAATTGGGCCATGCGCATTTACAATGTATATGTTACAGTACTCAGCTCGGTAATGGATGAGATGGCAGATCTGCGCTTATAGACCGGCGTGTATACCACCACGGCATTCGATGCGAATGCCGCCGGCGGTAGGCCGCGGGCCTGTATCCACATATCAGCAGCATAGTACCACATGGACTTTGTATGGCCAGGCGACAGGCAGTGCGAACTCTGCGTGTAGGCTCATGTATATCTTACAAACCACTACCGACCTGAACTGTATCTGGATGGATGTGTTTTAATAAAGATCGTATCGGGCCCATTCAGATACAGACTGACACTGTTTAATCTAGGGGATGCTTGTACAGACAATGTACATACTACTAGGAGCTGATAGGATATGGGAAGTTTGCTTTCCCCAGAGAGCTCATGGGGGGAGGGGAGGACTGGTGTAAATGGCTCCCAGTATAGATAAGAGGAAAGGCTACGCTCCAATTGGAATGTACATTCTGTGTATAGACACTCCCCATGCATTGTTCTGTGGGAGGGGATTGACCTGACTCATGTGGGGGGCGTGTGTGTGCTTGTAATAAAACCGGAGGCTGGGATTGGAGCCAGTCTCTATGTGAATTCCAACAGCAACCAGAGAGTATCGTCCGATCATTCCTGGGTAACGGGAGCTCCATTTTCTCAACAGAGCTAAACCAGTTGGAGGCGCAGGAATCGTGGAGTTTAGCTGCAGTCACGGTAAGCGAGATTCGCACAGCTTTATGGGGGATTTCTGCGCATCCAACTGCGAGTACTCACGGTAAGGAGAAATTCGTTAAAAGCGAATTTCCAAGACAAAGCAGCTCAGTGTCAAATAGTAAATAATGGCCTGGTCATTAAGGGGGTAAAATCCTCCGGAGCTTAAGTGGTTAAAGGGGCTATAACATGGCCAAATGTGCATGTATTGCTGAGATGTACTGCATAGGTTTTGTTTTTATTTTGTCTTGATGTTTATTTTAGACTGCCTTTACACAGTTTAACTTACTTTTTCCTGGCAGATCCATTTGATTTCAATATTGAACCCAACATCTTCAGGCACGCCTTCCAGCACCTTTGAAGAGAAGCAAAATTGACAGTTATGTTAGCCAGATGGCGTAAACAAAACATACAGTCAATACATCTGGGACATCTAGAAAGTCCAGAAGTCTCAAAATAAACTTCTGGCTTTTAAATAACAGCCAGTCATTCTTAGAAAACAAAACTGCAAAGTGAATGAAAGCTTTCCTGAGCTACTGTACTAATAGTACCCTAAATCCTAAAACTGCTAACCAAGTTAAAGCGAAACTTCACCTAAAAGTGGAAGTTTAGCTCTTCCACAACCCCCCCCTTTCACATTTCGAACAGAATGTATATTTTGGGGGGGAGGTAGCCACCCACAGGTACCCCCTGGAACGCTGCAAGCCGGCGTGCGGTCCACTCACCGGAAGGGACCTGTTACATATGGCAGGGGAACCGGAAATGCATCAACGCGTTTCGCCCCTCCTCCAGGGCGTTTTCACAGACTGTGCGTCGCCGGCATGTGGCGTTCCAGGGGGCCATCTTGTGTATGGGAGATTCTCTGAGCACTATTTTTGGTGGAAGCAGGACTTATTTCTTTGGGAAGAGGACTTTCAAGAATATTTATACATTTTTTGATTTCTTTTATAATTTTTATTATATAATCATTTTTTCACCAATTTGGAGTGGGACTTATAATTTTATATATATATATATATATATATATATATATATATATATATATAAAAAATAATTTTTCTGCAGTGGGATTTATTTAAAAAAATGTTTGCGCTGTTTTAATGTTTTATATTTAATTTTTTGGTGTGGGTTTGCACTGATGAGCAGCAGCATTTATTTGTATACTTAGTATTAATTTGTACGAATTTTGGTGATTTATGCTTTAAACATTCTATGATCGAACTTCAGAGAGGTTACATTTTACAATCTCTCCTTAGAGGTTTAAGGATCGCCAGAGTTTCTAGTATGACAAGCCTTAGCAGATTATAGAATAGCATTTCTTTGCCGCATAGAAAGCCAAGAACATCTTGTGTTCACAGCAGCCTACAAGTGGGCATATAATTAATGAAGTGTGGAACACTCTGCTTTACCGTTTGAAGGGAAGGAAAAGGCTGGTTGTCCGATACAGAACATTCTTCATCTACAGAATCTAAAAAGGTTAGGAAAATAGCAGCGATCATTTATTTGTAGGCGAATGGAAAGAAAAAAAAAAAAACACGTTAGGGTTTGGAGGAGTTGAAGAAGAAGAAAAGATCGAATGAGAGGTGAGAACAAACAAAAAAAAAAAATTTCATCAATTGGTTCTCATCAAAGGGTTATTCTACCAAATTATCCTCATGTTACTGACCTGGAACAGATGGTTATAAACAAATAGATATGCCAACATCACTTTTGGTTTTTACTTGCTACATGCTTGCTCCAGGTCAGTAAAGCAGACCATAGATTATACAAATTTACTTTCCTTCCACCATGGGTGGAAGAAAAGAAAACTGCTCGATTCCCCCATCAACACTGTGTTGATAGGGAATTTGAGCAATTTTCCCTCCTGATGCGCTACCGTATTCTGCTGGCAAGAAGGTTTCCCTGCCGGCAGAACACAAGGACTAATGCGGGCTGCTATAGTCGCCCACAGTGATTGCATGCAAAAAAATCCGACAGGCTGGTTGTACTGAAGTTAATGGATCGACTTCAGTACAACCAGCCTGTCCATAGATGAATTGAATCTTAGCCAGTCCCTGCTGATCTGGCAAAGATTATCACTCTATGGCTGGCTTTACTCAGAAACCATCAAGATCATTAAAGTGTTTGTAAAGGCTCAAGGTCATTTATCTTCATGCATTCTATGAACGAAGGTAACAAACCTCCTGTGTGCAGCATCCTCCCCAATACTCATCCAAGTCCCCTCTCGATCCAGCGATGTGCACTAGAGTCCCGGTTATCCCGAGACTCCCTCTCCTCATTGGTTGCTGTCGATCACAGCCAGCGAGCCAATGAGAAGAAACAGGGGGTGGGTTCGAGGAACGGCACTGTGTGTGAATTGACACACGGAGCAGAAGCTGGGTAGTGCACATGCTTGGGTGCCGCCATTGCAAGCTGCTTCATGTGGGGGCACCCGACAGGAGGGAGGGGCCAGGAACGCCGGTGGGGGACTCGAGAAGAGGAGGATCCGGGCTGCTCTGTGCAAACCCACTGCACACAGCAGGTAAGTATAGGCATTTTTTTTTTATTTAAAAGCCTTTAGAAATCACTTTAAATCACCAGGAGAACTGGACAACAGGCATTTCTAGAAGGAGGTCATCCTATGTTTAGTTTTCTCTGCACATTTCCCTGGGTTACTGGATGGCTGCATGGTGCTGCAATCCATGCAGTTTGTTTTTCACCAGAAGACATTGTTGATCAGACTACATACTGCCCACCTATTCAGTTTCGGTCTTAAACTGACAATACATCATGCAATGCTCTTATGATCTGTGAAATTAAAGATCCTGAGTGAAAAGATACAAGTTGAAATGAGGAAAAATCTTTGTAAATCTTATTAAATAGTTTTGGTATATCCGATAGGGCGGAGATTGTACAGAGTGCAAGTTGATGGTCAGCTCAGTTACTCAAGAAAAGAAAGAAAGTGAGGTAAAAGGGTGGGGAGTAAACAATACTGTACAATTATATCAGCTAAGCAACTTAAAAAGGACAAGTTCACCTTTTTAGAAAAAAAAAAAAAATAATAAATGCACATACTATATTTTTGCAGCAAAAAGTGCATTTTCCTATTTTTTCCTGCAGGGGCCTGGAAAGCATTATACTCCTAGTCAGTGGGTCAGGGTGCAATGTCAGGATTCTGCAGCTTTCAGCCCATACTTCCATATGAGCTGTCAGTTTGAAAGCTGCAGGGCTTGTGAATGAACTACAAGAGAGCTCATCAGTGCCCTTGCTGTTCGTTCAGAACCACAAGCCACCTGACATAGTGGCTGACAGTACCTGTAGTTCACTCATTCACAGTTTCCTGTGCAGCTGCATGGATGGAGCTCTGCATGGCCACTTTGTTTCTGAATTGTGACAGCGGGCTTGGGAAGTAGGTCCTACGCCTGCTATCACACTGAAGAGGGGATCAGCGAGAGAGGCAGCAGGAGCTGGAACATGTTACATCTTCCACCCTAAATACGGGTGGAACATGTAACATGGTCCAGAAGATGAACCTATGCTTTAAAAAGCAAGAGAGAACTTTTTATTACAATGCATTGTTCATTTTATACAGTTACTGTAGTCTAGCAGGTCTTTATTGCTGTAACAATAATTTGAGGCATGTGGAGCTGTTGGGAGTGCAGTAGTGTGGTGTGCTTGTTGATGGAGCGTATGTGACGGGTCATAATCTATTTAGCAAAGCAATAAATACAAAGTGATTATTTATAAGGTAACAAGACAAGCAAAACAAAGTACGTTAGCAGAAGAGAAGAATTTCCCAAAAACACAAGAATTAGCAGGCACATTGTTACATACCATGATGATCCTGTAATTTAAGCGCATTCACGTGTGCCAGCTGAACAGAAACAAAAAAATAGAAGCAAGATAAAAAAAAAACAATAAATATATGCATTGTAAAGAGACTATATTTTAACAGCTTCACCTACATAAATGATAATGTTTCACCTTATGCCTGGTGCTCCATTTAAAACCGAGATATCCATTCTATGGACTATGTTGTTCTACATCTCTACAACTACAGATGCTATTGCTTTATCTCCTAGATTGTAAGCTCCAAGGATCAGGGCCCTCCTATCCCTCTTGTATTGAACTGTATTGTTGCTGTATTGTCTCTTGTTATAATGTAAAGCGCTGAGCAAACTGTTGGCGCTATATAAATCCTGTAAAATATAATAAATCCTGTATAATATTAGAGGGATGCGCCTGCTGTCAGTGCTGTATACGCTGTATGTATCACTGTGTTCTGACAGTGTCTTGGGATCTCCCACCTACCTGCTGGGGAAAAAAAGAAAAAAAAAAAAACTCGGAGGAGCGTTTCCCAGCCATTCACAAGAAGCCTTTTGTATTTATTATTGATTTACAAGGCTTCCTTTGATTGGCCAAGATGAAGATCTGGACATCATACACCCAGCTCTAAACCTCGGCCAAAAAGAGGAAGGCTTGTATTCATTTAGAAAAATACAAGACTTCCTGTGAATGGCTGAGAAGATCTCAGCCCAACCCAACTGTTTTGTTCTGGCAGCAGATAGGAAGTTCCCAGGTTGCTGCAGAACATGCTACATATAGTTTATATAGCGCTGACAGCAGGAACATCCCTTAGTAAAAAAAACAGTTTATTTGGGCCACTTTGGCCCAAACAAACAATTTAAAGGAAAGGTAGGACCAAAGTTCTTTTGCCGCTACTTCTACTGTACTTAGTTCTGCACACCTGTGACATGTATTCAGCAAACATGGGCTAAAGTCTGCTGTTGGCTGACATCACCTCAGAGCTGTATGCAGGCAGCCCATAAAAGTGGATGCAGATGCAGCAGCTGAATGGACAGTCACATGTCAAAACCAGACTGGAGCAAATTCACAGGTGAATGGTAATTTAACAAATTGGTGGGATCCTGGTAGAGGACAGCCTTGGTTCTGCTTTTTGCCGTTCCCGTCTCCCAACCCCCTCTATCTCTACAACTGACTGACTTCTCTTTTTTCTCTTATCCTGATATTTTCTTCTCTTTTTTCTTAGTTTGGGTTTATACTCTTGATCATGCGGAGCTATTTCGTTTTGTTCCTTACATCTTGCTGGGGATGCCCCCCTTGAAACTCTGTTTATTCATATCTCCGTAATATGTGTTATTGATCCTTCCATCTTTCTGTTGTATGGAATCATTTTCACCTACCCACATGGATCATCGTCACATCTGTGATGTGTTTTCTTTTTTATGTTTATCTACTTGTACTTGTTTTCATTATTTCTCACGCCTTGTTTCGTTAATTTGATGAACATGTAATAAGGACAAATTTGCCTTTAATTTAACAAGTTATTAAAAGTGTTGGTGTACTCTTTTAGGCTACGTTCACACTAGCCTTGTGTGCAGGCGGCAGAGAGGCGTTTGGGAAGCGTTTTTACCGCTTCCCAAACGCCTCTGCCAATTCTGCACATTACAGCACATGGTGCTGTTCTAACGGGAGCGTTTGCGTCGCGTCGTGGCAAAACGGACGCCTCTGGACGAGTCAGGAGGCTTTGAAGCCTCCTATTCTCGTCTATAGTGCCGCTCCGCAAACGCCCGGCCGGCGTTTGCGGTGCGGTTGCGACGCGGTTGCGGGGCGTTTGCGGAGCGGTAACACCACTCAAACTGCATTATAGGCGTTTGTGGGGCGTTATTAACGCTCGGCAAACGCCTAGCAACCGCCGCTAAACCGCGCATGCGGCGTTTGCGGAGCGTTTGCCGAGAGTTAAAAAACGCTCCGCAAACGCCGGACCAACGCTTGCCAAACGCTATAGGGGCGTTTGGCAAGCGTTGGCAAAACAGCCTAGTGTGAACGAGCCCTTATGGAGAAGTTGTTGCCAGTTTTGCTACTAGATATACTAAAAAAGTTATTTACCTTTAGGAGTTGAAGCTGATCATAGGTGAGCTCCTTCACTGGGATCTCAAACAGCTCCAGAGATGTAGCATTAGCTTTCTGAAGGAAAATGTTCACAGGTTTCATTAAAAGTTAATCGGAAAGTAAAAGCTTCTGTTTGTGCAATTCAGTAGAACTGTTAAACTACAGATTAACATTCACCCTAGGTTCATATCTGTGCGTGTGGTGCCGCTGCGGATCCGCACGGAAATCCGTGCAGCCGCACCACCCGCACAGAGAATTGCGGACCCGTGGGCGGGTGCCATTAGTTCTAATGGCACGCTGCCCGCACTGGAAAACGCAACGTACTGGGAACCGAGGTTCCTGTGCGGGCTGTGTTTTCCAAAGACGTGCAGGGACTGCGTATCACGGGCATGGGAGTCCATTCAAATGAAAACGCGGCCCGCACAGCTGCAGACATGTGAACCAGGGGAAGGTCAGTACATTGCTATGAATGAGATAAAATCAAAGCGAATCTTCAGCCATTAAAATAAGCTTCCTTCTTTCCATCCCTTCCCCACAAGTATCTGTCTTTTTTTTTTTTTTGTTTAGTTTACGTACTTATATATTTTTTGGTAGTTTTCGGCCCACCCCCCACGCTCCCTCCTCGCCTAGGCGAATGACATCCGGTGCCTCCTTGCATATGTGATGTACATATGCAAGGAGGCACCGGAAGGACTTCAGTGATTGCATTCACTAAAGGAGGAGCGGGGCGGGTCTAGAAGCGCATCATCAGGAGACTGAGTCTGAACCTGGAAGAGCGGTCAGCCATCTGATGTCACAGGAGAACATAATGGCATGGGACCTGAGCAGCGCCTGCAGAGAAGAGGATCTCAGCAGGACAACGATACATCCACTGGGTGAGTGAGTGTCTGAATCAACACAACATCAGGTAAGCAGGAGGAAAAAAAAAAATGAATGCGAGGAAAGGGTAGTGTAGTCCCACCTTAAAAGTGAAAGCAGCAACAATGGCTGCAGTACAATGACATCACCCATAGCCTTACTATGTGGCAGCCGTTGTTGGCTATTCCTCCTCTACATTGGGACCCAAACATGTGACCGGACTGGAGCGACTTCATAATAGGGGAGTCTAGACATCTTTTCTTTTACAGGGTAAATAGAATGGGCTTAGAATGGGTGTGGGAGTAAAATTTTAACTCAGGTTTTGCCTGGAATTACACTTTTGGCAAAAAGGAAAAAAAATAAGTAATTCAAAGATAAAAAGTTTCCAGTGAGTAGAAAGCAAAGCACCAAAGAAAACATTTAAAGATCAATACCTTTTTCATAGATATACAGCATGTGAGGTCATGATATATCACTGGGACATGGTCTTTGGACAGATGGACATCAAACTCAACATAAGCTGCACCCTAAAAGGAGAAAAATATTTAAATGTATTCATTGAAATTTTTTTTTAACCAATTCATTCACAAGTTGATGATTGTATTTTTATTTACAGTATATGAACACAAAACCATGAGAATATGGTAGGCCAACTTTACTTTGCATCCTGAGGTGATTGTAGCCATATTATCTTATCAGCTGCCACAGCTAAAATCGCCACATGAATACTCTCATGCATTAAAAAAAAGGGCATAAATTCCAGAAATAAAAATCAATAATTCTACTCTTTTACAAACACTGGTTCACCCTCATCTTGAAAATGCAATTCAGTTTTGGTCACCAAATCTCTGGAAAGGCATTGGTGAATCAGAAAGAGGTCAGTGACAGGCGCACCCTGAAAACCCACCTCTTCAGGGAAGCCTACCCCCTGCTAACTTGCCGACCTCCTCCACTCTTCCTACCACTCCATCCCCCACAGCTATCTTCTCCTGTGCCACCATCCCCTCCCTCCTAGATTGTAAGCTCGAAAGAGCAGGGCCCTCGATCCCCTCATGTTTTGCATTGTATTGGTATTGTTCTGTCACATGTTCTGTCCCCCTTTGTAATGTACAGCGCTGAGCGAACTATTGGCGCTTTATAAATACTGTATAATAATAAAAGTCAGCAGCTGCAATAAAAACTGTAGCTGCGAACGTATAAAAAAAAAAAAAAAAAAAAAAAAAAAACCAGGACACTCAACTGTTCCTCAAACCAATGGTGTGCTGACCACAGCTGGTTTCACCAGCCGTCCTCTCTGCCCGACATCTTCATTGTGGGCACCCGGCTGCGGGGATCGTCGGCTTTCTTTACAACTTACCTTTTTGTGGAGCAGGTCCGGTGTCACCCCGTATAGGCTGCGTGCCGACGATCCCCGCAGGATGGATGGGATCTGCGGATTGGGGAGCATAATGGATCGGACTCCGATCCATTATGCTCAATCCGAACCATCCTGCGGGGATCATAGGCATGCAACCTATACGGGGTGACCCCGGACCCGCTCCACGAAAAGGTAAGTTGTAAAGAAAGCCGACGACCCCCGCAGGATGGATCGGATCTGCGGATTGAGCATAATGGATCGGAGTCCGATCCATTATGCTCAATCCGCAGATCCGATCCATTCTGCGGGGATCGTCGGAGGGGGTGTCACCAAATGTTACTGCACCGGGTGACACCAACCCTAGGGACGCCCCTGAATCTTAGTGCTGGAACTCACAGGTCTGCAATGGCCATTTCATGGGGATTCACTTTGCTGCTGAATCTTTGATTTCATATTAGGAAAAATGTTACCTGAGGAGTGCAACACCAATGCTGTTGCAGGAAACTTAAAGGGATAGACATGTGAACAGAGTGGAAGATTTTACCCCTGAAGTCCCCAAGAGATGCAAGCAACAGATTACTCAACAGCCTTCACCTGTAACTGAAATATCAGTTCGGAAGAACGGATCCCTTGCAATATTAAAAAGTAAGAGTATGACTGAACAAACAATGGTGCAAATACGGGTCATTATTTTATAACATTTTTAATTGGTCGTGCATGCCAAAAAGAGAATTATGAGCCTAAAACAAGTGAAATGGATCTCTAATACTTTTTGAAGTGAGTAATACTGATGATCTCACCTATCTGGCAATAACAGCAGGCAGCTATCGCACTGCCAATAAATAAGACACAGAGAAGGCTATGAGGCATTTAAAGCAAATAACTCCATTAATGAGGCTAAGAGAACTTCTGCAAACTAGGAAATACAAAAAAAAATTTGGAAGGTTTGAGTCACTAACAGCCTTCTATTATCTCTAGAGGACTCCAGAAAACTCCTGAGCAGGGGCGGACTGACAACTCATGGTGCCCCCGGGCAATAGGGGATCATGGGGCCCCTGTGTCCTTGCCCAAACTCAAAAAAGCCTATGAAAAAGGTACCAGGGGCATCTCATGGGGCCCCCTACTGACCCCGGGCCCTCGGGCAGTGCCCGAGTTTCCAAATGGTCAGTCCGCCCTTGCTCCTGAGCAGAGTTAGGTTGATGCAGAGAAGATATAGAGTGAGTAGGGAGATGACCTTATCAGCTTTCTACTGTACTTTTAGTGTCCTTTCAGCAGGAGTAGAGAAGAGACCTCTGTAATCTGTAATGGTAAGGAATGTTATCCACCTGGTTGTGCTGTAGGGCAGAATAAATCTCAGGGCTAGAGTCGGGTAAAACAGATTCCTAATATGTATTTAGCGTTTTGTGTGAAGTTCAGCTTTAAACTTATTCTTAAAGGAGAAGTACAGCCAAAGCGCGATCACAGGAGTGCAGTTTGCTCTGCCCACCTGTGACCCGTTTTCAGCCGACAGCAGGCTAAAATCCACTGTCGGCTGATGTCAAAGAACCGATCCAGAAAAAAGATTGCTACCATATGATCAGGATCCACCCAGGAGACCAGACCGGCACCTGAGTCAGCCGCTCCCACCCCCTCCACAGCCCAGCACTCCAGTGAGCGCTGGAGGGGAGGGAGCAGAGCAAACAGCAGTGACTGATAGTTACCACTCTGTGCTCAGAGTGTTGGGGAGAACTGGGCGATCAGCTGTGTTTGATCGCTCTGTCCTCAGCCTTAGAGCCAGCGGGAGACAGATGCAGCATCAGATCAATGCTGCATTCGCATAGGTAAGTATGATTTTAAAAAAATTTAAAAAAAAACCCATAATCCCATACTGCTCTTGATGACAAAAGCAGACTTGTACAATCTTCAAGGTATTAACTCTGAATACATGATTAGCTCATTGATTAGTATAAATACCATTAGTACATATGTTACAGGGGTCTCATTTAATATGAACATGACTAAAGCCTGCCATTGATGGATCAAATCTCAGCTGGTACAGCAGGAACTGGAAAAGATTTGATCCATATATGGGCAGGCTGGCCGTACCCAAATTGATCCATCGATCGACTTGAGTACAACCAGCTTGCTGTTCTTTTTTTACATAGTTGGTTAGTCTGGCTGAAAAAAGACAAAATTCCATCCAGTTCAACCATAAAAAAAAAAAAAAGTTATAATCCTATACTCACAATTGATCCAGAAGAAGGAAAAAAACCCAGCAAAGCATGACCCAATTTGCTCCTGCAGGGAAAAAAAATTCCTTCCTGATCCCCCGAGAGGCAATTGTATATTCCCTGGATCAACTTTACCTATAAATGTTATATCCAGTTATATTCTGTGTATCCAAGAAAGAATCCAGGCCTTTTTCCATGTGATTACTGCTGGTGGCTATAGCTGCTAGCAGTAATCATTGTGTTCTGCTGGCCAGGAAGGATCCCTGCCGGCAGAACACAATAGCTCTGCGGGAGGGATTCCCCTCAAACACTGACCGTGCTGATGGGGCAATCAAGCAATTTTCTTTTCTTCCACCCAGCAGAAGGAAGGAAAATTGAGTCATCTATGGCTTGCGGTTCAATACGGGGTATGACAAAGTATAAGAGGACATGCACCCAAAAACTTACATGATTGGCGGCACTCTTTAATGATGCGATTGTGTTTTCTCGAATTTTGGCCATTCTGGAAAAAAACAAACAGTAAATAACCGCATTCATATGTTCTATTGCTCACCATAAACATATTACATTTATAATCAGACTCCTATAAAAGAAATAAACAAACGAAACCAGCGCTCAAATCTTCATGCAGACTAGGATAACTTTAGATGCCATGCGTTGAGGCGCAGCCCTTAGAAGATCGGGAAATCTTGGTACTAGTAAACAAAAACATATACATGCATACTCACAAACCAAAGAGGGATAAAAAGAGTCTACCATCACTTTGGACTGGTATTACGGACTACTCTTCTCTGTTTGGTGTGCGAGTATGCATGTATATGCTAATAAATAAATGTGTTTCACCACGGTAATGCACGATGAGAGTGCGCCCTGCTTTGCATTTGTTTCCTATAAAAGGAAAATATGACTGCCCTAAATGGTTTGAACAATAAACAATTTTATTGGAAAAGAACACTCTGTGGAGAATGCAGTTGAATTTCACCAAATGGATTTTCTTTGTTGTGCTGAATAATTGTCTTGAAGTGGAAGATTATTTGAATTGACTGTGATCAACCTATCATTATATATATATATATATATATATATATATATATATATATAAAAAATATATATATATATATAAAAAAAAATATATATATATATATAAAAATATATATATATATATATATATATATATATACACATACATACATACATATATATATATATATATATATATATATATATATATATATATATATATATAAAATGTATTGTATATGTACGCAAGTTCTAGACACAGATCGGAGCAGAATGGACGTGTCGAATATTCTACAGTTAGCAAGCAGATAAATTAGGTGAGGTTGTGCAGCCCATTTAACAGCCTGTGAAGATACAATTTATAAAGAAAGCTATGACATACCAAATCACTGAGCACCCTAGTGTCTTTGCAGATAGAAATAAATAAAAAAATAAAAAAGGTGTATGAATTTACCTTTATTTGTACCTGTTGATTCTGTCAGTAACACTGCCTATCCTTTGGTGACAACACTCATTCATGGACAG